>NW_024081368.1:195427-321125 GCF_003009895.1 Hyaena hyaena
CTTTCCTTTCTTTCCTTTCTTTCCTTTCTTCATGGATATCCATATTTCCCAGCATGATTTGTTTAAGAGACCATTTTTTCTCCATTGTGTGTTCTTGGTGCCCTTGTTGAAGATGTTGAAGATTAATTGACCCTATATGTATGGGTTTCTTTCTGGGCTATCAATTCTGTTGCATTGATCTCTGTGTCTTTTTTTTTTTTTTTTTTTTTTAAATTTTTAAATTTATTTTTGAGAGAGAAAGAGCATGAGCAGGGGAGGAGTAGAGAGAGAGGGAGACTCAGAATCTGCAGCAGGCTCCAGGCTCTGAGCTTGTCAGCACAGAGCCTGATGTGGGGCTCGAACTCACAAACCGTGAGATCACGACTGGAGTTGAAGTCAAACAGTTAACCTACTGAGCCATCCAGGTGCCCCATGTGTTTTTGTCAGCACCTACTGTTTCGATTACTGTAGCTTTGAAATGTATTTGAAATCAGGAAGTGTGACACCTCCATCTTTGTTCTTTTTTTTTCTCAAGATTGCTTTGGCTATTTGAGATCTTTTTGTGGTTCCATATGAATTTTGGAATTGTTTTTCCTTTTTATGTGAAAAAATGCCACTGGAGTTTTATACGGATAGCACTGAATCTGTAGACCACATTAGGTGTTTTCTTGTTTTTGATGCTATTGTAAATGAGAATGCTTTTTAAATTTCACTGATAGTCATTAATAGCTTATAGAAACACAAGTCACTTTTGTATATACTTTGTATACTGTAACTTTACTGAATTTATTATAAGTCCTACTAGTTTTTTTGTAGGAGTCTTTAGAATCTGCTATATGTAAGACACTTTCATCTGCAAACAGATTATTTTACTTCTCCCTTTCCAATTTGGATGCCTGTTTTTTGGTTCTAATTTCCCAGTTCTGGCTAGGACTTCAGAATTTTGTTGAGTGGTGGAGTGTACATCTTTGTCTTATTCCTGTTCTTATAGGAAAATGTTTTAGTTTATCACCGTGGAGTATGATATTAGTTGTCATGGTGTCATACATATATGACCTTTATTATGTTGAAGTACTTTCCTTCTATACTTAATTTGTTGAGAGTTTTTATCATGAAAGAATGTTGACTATGGCCAGATGCCTTTTCTGCATCTAATGAAATGATATGATTTTTATCCTTCACTTGTTAATTTGATGTGTTATATTTATTGATTCATGTATGTTGAACCATCCTGGCATCCCAGGGATAAATCCTGTGTGATCATGCTCTTATTTTTTAAATGTGTTGTTTAATTCAGTTTGCTAATATCTTGTTGAGAATTTTTTTAATGTTTATTCATTTTATGAGAGAGAGAGATATAGACAGACAGACTGAGTGCAGGTGGGGGAGGGGCAGAGAGAGAGAGAGGGAGACATAGAATCTGAAACAGGCTCCAGGCTCTGAGGTGCCAGCACAGAACCCAAAGTGGGACTTGAACCCATGAACTATGAGATCATGACCTGAGCCGAAGTCAGATGCTTAACCAACTGAGCCACCCAGGTGCCCCTCTTGTTGAGAATTTTTACATCTTTCTTCATCAGAGATATTTGCCAGTAATTTTCTTACAGTGTTATTGTCTGGGTTTGATATTAACGTAATGCTGGACTCCTAAAATAAGTTTGGCAGTATTCTATCCTATTCAAATTTTTGGAAGAGTTAGAGAACGATTGGCATTAATTCTTCTTTATATATTTGGTATAATTCACCAGTCTAGTATTTTTCTTGGGCTTTTCTTTGTTTTATTTTTGTAAAGTTTTTATTTTTTTATTTTAATTACAGTAGGTGCACTCATTAATCCCCATCACCTATTTAATCCATTTTCCCATCCATCTCCTCTCTGGTAACCATCAGTTCTTTTCAGTTAAGAGTCTGTTTCCTGGTTTATCTTTTTTTTATTCCTGTATGCTGCTTTTGTTTCTTAAACTCCACATGTGAGTGAAATTCTTTGTCTTTCACTTAGCCATTATATTTCTAGCTCCACCCATATTGTTGCAAATGGCAAGATTTCATTCTTCTTTATAGCTGAATAATATTCCATTGTATATGTATATTTCTGCATCTTTATTCATCTGTTGATGGACACTTAGGCTGTTTCTATAATTTGATTATAGATAATGCTGCTATAAATATTGAGGTGCATACCCCTTTTCATTAGTGTTTTTGTATTCTTTAGGTAAATACCTAGTACTGCAGTTGCTAGATCATATGGTAGTTCTATTTTTAACTATTTGAGAAATCTCCATACAGTTGTCAAGAGTGGCTGCACCAGTTTGCATTCCTACCAACAGTGCAAGAGTGTTGCTTTTTCTCCACATTTCTCACCAATGCCTGTGTGTGTTGTGCTGTTGATTTTAGCCATTCTGACAGGTGTGAGGTAATATTTAGATGATCTGTCCATTGGTGTAAGTGGGGGTGTTAAAGTTCCATACTATTAGTTCCTTTATGTTTGTTATTGTTTTATATACTTATTGATTAGTTCCTTTATGTTTGTTATTGTTTTATATATATTTATATACTTATATTCTTCCATAATCGGGTCAAAAATATTTACAATTGTTAGATCTTCTTGTTGTATTGTGCCTTTTGTTATTATATAATTTCTCTTCTGTCTTTTGTTAACATTTTTATTTTAAAGTGTATTTAGTATGAAATAAGTATTGCTACTTTAGCTTTTTTTGGACATACATTTGCATCATAAATATTTCTCCGTCTCCTCACTTGAATCTTCAGGTGCCTTTAGGTCTAAAACGAGTCCCTTGTAGGAACCCTATGGATAGATGAGTCTTGGCTTCTATCCATTCTGTCACCCTGGGTCTTTTGGAGTGTTTAGTCCATTTACAGTTAATTATTGATACCTGTTTATTGCTATTTTACTACTTGTTTTGTGGCTCTTAAGATTTTCTTTGATCCTTTCTTGTCTTTATTTCATGGTTTCTGGTTATTATTATTTAGTGCATATTTTGCTTTTTTATTCTTTGCGTATTTATTAGTACTTAATTTGTGGTTGTCATTAGGTTTGTCTATAACCTCTTCTGCATATAGCAGTCTATATTAAGTTAATAGTTGTTGAAGTTTGAGCCCATTATTTACTCCTCACCATTTTTTAATGTATATGTTGTCATATTTTACATCCTTTTATTTAGTGAGTTTCTGGACTGATTTTTTTTCACAGAAATATTCATTTTTACTGCTTTTGTGTTTTCTACCTTCATACTGTCATTTTTGGCCTTTCCATTCAAGAGTTCCCCTTTAATGTTTCTTGTAGGACTGGTTTAGTTGTCATGAACTCCTTTAGTTTTTTGTCTCAGAAACTCTTCATTTCCTTGTATTCTGAATGAGAGGCTTTTTATAGAGTATTCTTGGCTGCACGTTTTTGCCAGTCAGCATTTTGAATATATTTGCCATTCTTTTCTGCCATGGAAAGTTTTTGCTGAAAAAACCAGAGATAGTGTTTTGGGGTTTCCTTTGTATGTGACTGTGTCTTCTTTTGTCTTGCTAGTTTCTTATTTTCATAAGTATTTTATTGCTATTCTTTTTTTTTTTAAGTTGTATTTATTTATTTTGAGAGAGACAGAGACATTGTGAGTAAAAGAGGGGCAGAGAGAGAGGTAGCAGAACTCCAAGCAGGCTCCTCCCTGTCAGCATGGAGCCCAATGCGGGGCTCGAACCCACGAAACCATAAAATCATGATCTGAGCTGAAACCAACAGTAGGACACTTAGCCAACTGAGCAACCCAGGTGCCCCTACAGTTTCCGTTTTTATTTAAGTAAGCTGTAGACCCATGATGGGGCTTGAAGTCAGGACAACTCCAAGGTCAAGAATTGCATGCTGTGCCAATAGAGCCAGCCAGGTGCCCCTTTTCTTGGTCCTTTTAATATTTCTTTATTACTATATTTTGCCATCTTAATTATAATATGTCTTGGTTTAGATCTGGTTTTGTTGATTTTGTTGGGTGTTCTCTGTGCCTCCTTGATCTAGACCTCTATTTGCTTCCCTAGATTAGGGAAGAATTCCGGTATTTCATCAAATAAATTCTCTGCCCTCTTTTGTCTCTCTTCTTTTGGTAGAGTTCCTAAGCCTATTCTCATTACGTAGTTACTTTTTCTGTCATGTTCACCTTGATCACTTCTGTTACTTTGTCTTCTGTGTCATTAATTCATTCCTTTGCTTCTTCCACCCTGCTGTTCATTACATCAAGTATTTCTCGTTTTGCTTATTGTACCCTTTGTTATTCCATAGATCTGTGGGTTTTTGTTTTTTTTTTTATTTTTTTATTTCTAGGAGAGAGAGAGAGACAGCATGAACAGGGGAGGGTCAGAGAGAGAGGGAGTCACAGACTGAAACAGGTTCCAGGCTCTGAGCTGGCAGTCAGCACAGAGCCCGACGCGGGGCTTGAACCCACTAACCGCGAGATCATGACCTAAGTGAAAGTCGGACGCTCAACCGACTAAGCCACCCAGGCGCCCCCCATATATCTGTGTTAATGGTCTTACCAGTTCACTTATTCTCCCCTCTACTTCTTCCATCCTTGCTGTCACTGCATTTGGCTTATTTTTCATCTCATTTACAGCATTTGTTAATTCATTGTGACTATTTCTTAGGTCCTTGATCTCTGTAGCAATAGATTCTCTGTTGTCTTTTAAGCTTTTTTCAAGCCCAGCTATTAGTTTCATGACTGTTAATCTAAATGCATGTTCAGATATATTGTTTACATCCCTTGAGCAATTTTCTGGCTGTCATTTCTTCCTGGAATTTCTTTTGAGAATTCTTCTATTTCATCATTTTGGCTAATTTTCTTATTTTTTAAAATGATTTAATAGCTTGTTATGTGCCCCACATCTGTGAGTACTTCTGTATTAGAAAGGGGTCATACACTGTCCAGGGCCTGGCATTTCAGGAAACGTTTTTGCATTGTGTTGCATGCATTCTGGTGTTGGTCTCTGGTTGCTTTATCTCCCTACTTGTAGTGGTTGGTGATGTGGACCTTCCACTGTGCATGTTTGTTCATTAAAGTAACTCTGAACCACGAGATCATGACCTGAGCCGAAGTGTGACACTCAACTGACTGAGCCACCCAAGTGCCCTAACGTTGAAGTAAACTCTGGAAAAACTGGAATAGGGTGGAGGTGGAGGAAGCCTATCCCATACAAAGAAAGAAATGACAGGCAGAAAAAAAAAAAAGACTAGGGAGAGAATCAAACTATAAGGCTCAATCCAGAGAGAGGAAAATAAAGAAGAGGGAGATATAGAAAAGGTGTAAAAAGAATAGAGTCATACTGTCTGATTAAATAAACAGAACAGAGAAAGAAGAAAAATATACATGTGTATAGTAAGAATTGACCAAAAATGAAATCAGAAAATGCAGCAACACAGGACAGTTGTCTGTGAGTGCCTTGGAACTGGTGACTGTGTTGGTCTGGAGGAGAGGCCTTGTGGTTTGGTCAGTGTCAGTCTCTGGTACAAAAGTAGCTAATAGGCACAGAGAAGTGAGGTTTGGTGTAAGCCGGGTCCTGCTTTCACTGGGGATTGCTGACCTGTTCCCTGAAGCCCCACTGTGTTGGTAATGGGGAGAAAAATGGCAACACCCTAATCTCTCCTCCCTGAATGAGTGTCTCAAGCCATGGTGTTCAGGCAGTTTTCACAGAGCAGCGCAAGTGGGCCTGCCTGTCCTGGTCCACAGTCTCCCATGTCTCCTAGGCATTCAGCTGGGACTCAAAACCCGATGTTTAAAGAACCCCTCTCTGAGTGGACCTGGTTCTGGTGTGGTGCCACTCCACCCAGTCGACAAAGGTCCTCTGGCTGGTACCTGCAGGATCTTTTGTCCTTAGAGGGCAGTATACCCTCTTCCCATAGTACTCAAGGGAGGGGACTGCTGTCTCCCAGTGCACCCCCAGATTACTCCCCTCCCTGCCTGGTGCATGCACACGGCTGCGGGTGCAGTCTCAAGAAGGTGGGGCAACCCTGAGAAAGCTCTGATATTGACTCCTAAGGCTGTTTGGAAGGTAGAAACTGGCTCTCTGGATTTTTTTTGCTCCCTGTTCGTGGTCTGGAGAGGTTTTTCTCTTGTCCGAATACAATCTGACACTTCCATAGCCTCTCTCTTCTCTTGCTTTTGTCTCTCCACCAAAAAGATTCCCCCTCTCCTTGCCTAGGCTGCCCGTTTTTATCTCTCCCAATTTGCAAACATGCAGCTCTGTCCTGTCAAGCTGTCTCTGTACACCCGGGGAGATGTTTCTGTCACTTGGTAGCCTGGATTTCTCGAATTCCAAGTGTTCTGACCTCAATACTGCTGTGTTTGAGGGACAAGGGAAATTCTGGTTCCCCTACTTCTCTGCCATCTTGACTCTCCCTCCCCTTTTCATGACCTTTTAGAACACATCTATCCCTTCCTATATGTTATAATGAACTAGTTTTGTAAAGATGATCATCTTTGGATAGACTCTTTCAGCGGACCAAAAGGTAAGGATTCTTAAGGATGCCATGGTGTATGCAAACAGTCTTCAACTCTCTGATACCAGATACCGAGTAGGAGAGACTGCTGTCCCTGCCTGTGGATCCAGGATGGGATTATGACCAACCTTCAGAGAGATGGGAATGGGATCACCGTCTCATCTGTGTTAAGTCAGGGTGAAAAACCAGTGGACAAAAACCCACCAGCTACTCTAAGGTGGCTGTAGTCAGCCCGGAGCCAAATAAGAACCCTACTGCCTTTCTAGAAAGACTCCGTGAGGCTGTGACTAAATATACTAACCTTATCTCAGTCTTTTGAGAGAATGGTCATTCTAAAAGACCAATTCTTCTCTTAGTCTGCTCCAGATATCAGGTAGAAGCTGCAAAAACTGGTAAGAGAACCCAGCCACCAGAGTTAAAGAACTTTTTTCAGCAGCATTTAATGTCTTTTATAACAGGGACCAAGAAGAAGAAGCCAAGGCTTGGGAGAAGGAGAAAAGGAAAGATGGCAGGCAGGCCCAATTGCTAGTGGCCCTATAGGACCAAGCCTACTTCACAAATGCCCAACTGTGGGGGCGCCTGGGTGGCTTAGTCGGTTAAGCGTCTGACTTTCACTTAGGTCATGATCTCGCAGTTCGTGGGTTCGAGCCCCGCGTCGGGCTCTGTGCTGACAGCCAGCTCGGAGCCTGGAGCCTGTTTCAGTCTGACTCCCTCTCTCTCTGACCCTCCCCTGCTCACGCTGTCTCTCTCTCTCTCCTAGAAATAAATAAAACATAAAAAAAAAAAAAAAAACAACAAATGCCCAACTGTGTCCTGAAAAAGGGATCAGGAAAATGCCTGATCTTCAGGAGGACTGGACATGAAAATATCCTAGTAAGGATACTTACCCCTCCCCTCTACCCCCAATGTCCTAAATGTCAGCAGACAGGACACTGAGTGGCTAACTGCCCTTGAGGTGAAATGACACCTGGTTCAGAAACTGCTGCCCCACTGATGGTGATGGACTGAAGGGGCCCTCCACTCCCTTTGGCCCCACTGCAATAAGTAACCATCCATGGACTGGAGTCATTAGTAAAGAAAGATGTGGCAGATTAGAGGCACTAAAACTCTAACTGGTACTACACCTGTCTCTACTCAGGACACCTTCATCTGCGTAGGATGAAGGTGTGAATGGAGATCACAGCCGGAAATTCTTTCTACCTGACAGCAAGAATAGTGGACCCATACTCTCTGATGCCCTCCTTCAGCTTGAAGCAGCCAGAGCTGCCCCCTTTCCCAGTGATTTGGGTCCTTGTTTCTTGAGCCGGGGTTGGGGATGGGGAGAGAGGGGGACATGTTAGGTAGAAGCTAGATACTGGCAGTGGAAGGAATGCCCTGAGGCAGAGTCCTGAATCCTTAAAGGGGAATGATAGAGACAAGAGCTAGACGGAAAGATGGTGATAAATAGGTTACACATCAGAAGCCCAGGGGCACAGTAGCCTGACCTTGCGACTTCCAAGACCTTGGGGCCCACAGACTAAGAGCCACAAGTGCAGAGTCTGCACTCTCCTCTTCCATCTCTGTCCCTGGGTAACCCCTAGATGCATTATAATGCATTTGCATTGCGGTTAACCCCCCACCCTTGCCCCCAACCTGCCATGGAGAATGGATGCCATGATAGTCCTGATAGAAACTTCATAGGGTCAAAAACTCCCCCTTCCCAACCTGTGGAAGGAGTCCCCCCAAATGATTGTAAGCTGATTGCATTAGACCCCACCCCCCTTTGTGTTACAGTTCCTTTCAGCAATGAGAGAGCCAGTGATCTCCAATCTCAAAAACAAGCTAGGGGCCAGTTCCACCTTATAGAACCTGCCTGCCCTCACACCTTGGGAGTGTACTTCTGCTTTAATAAACTGCTTTGTGTTTGCTTAAAAAAATTGCATATACCAATTTAGGTCCTAGAATCTTTTATTATGTCATGTAAAAGCTTAAAATGTATGCCATAAGAAAACTGAACTTGGCATAAAGTGAATTTTTGGTTAAATAAAAAGGTTATTTAAAAAAATTTTAAACGTTTTATTTCTGAGAGCGAGAGCGAGAGACAGCATGAGCAGGGGAGGGTCAGAGAGAGGGAGATACAGAATCTAAAACAGGCTCCAGGCTCTCAGCTGGCAGCACAGATGAAGAACACAGCCCCAAATGAAAATTTTTTTATATCACTTAATGAGGAAGTTTTAATTGTTTGCCATGCTCGATGTTTTTGAGGGATCCTGTTGTGTGTGTTTTATCCTTGGGAAGTTTTTCTCTTTATTTTTTTTTTTCTTTGAGCTGAAAATGCTAGTTTTATTCTCCTAGCTCTTCTGTATCTTAGGAAGAAGAAAAGTCCTATTTGGATTCAAACAATGCTGAAGTCTTGTTTTTGTGAAGGACTTTCTAAGAATGTTATGAAATGAATATATGGGGTGTAATAGAAGTGCCACTACAACCTTAATTATAATGTTCAGTGTTGTGGACACTATAATTTATATGTCTAAATGCTGTAAACAGAAAACAATGCTTGTTTGGTACTTTCCAGCTTGCTGATGATTCCTTGTCCTTTTTTCCCTTTTATCCTTAAGCCATCTCAGTGTATTGTTTGGAATTAACAACATGAAACACAGACTGCAGCTTCTAGGTTTTTACTCCTGTTTGGTTCACAAGCTAGTCTATAGGTTCCCTTTCAATTCATAAAATGCAACAGTTCTCTGATTTTCCTTCTGATGATTAGATACTGCTAATTTTCTTTTTTCTTGAACTTTTGTCATGTTTTTTGTTTTTGTTAAACTTGGGATATTTAGTACTTAGAAACTAAGTCTATATCTGAAATGAGCTTGCACTAGACAGATTATAGTTGGATTTACTAGTCTGACAATTTCTGCCTGTTCGTTGGAGTGTTTTAGATTTACATCTTACGTAGTTTTTAATAAGATTGGTCTCATGTCTTTTTATTTTCCATTTGTTTCATCTAATTCTTTTTTTGCCCCCCTGCCTTTTTTGGATTAGCCGAGTATATTTGAGCATTACATTTTATCTTTGTTTGTGGTTTATTTGCTGTATCTTCATTTTTTAGTGGCTGTTACAGGGTTAACAATATGCATATTTAATTTATCTGCTTTAAAACAATATGCCACTTCATGGATAATGTAAATATTGTGTTTTACTTTAGTATGTCTATAGCGGTATGCTTCTCTTTATCCCTTGCATCGTTTGTGCTAATGTTGTTATGACTCTTCAATATATATACATATTATAAATCAGTGATATGCTGTTAATTATTATGATTGCTTTCATAAAGTGTTTTAAGAAATTAAAAAACAAGAAAAAGTGTCTGTTGTATTTAACCATCTGTCATTCTTCATTAAATTACATAGATCAAAGTTTTCATGTAGCAGTATTTTACTTAAGTTTGAAAAACTTCCTTGAATATTTTCATAGTCCATTCCATCTTGATGCAGATTCTTTCAGTTTTTGCTTGTTTGAGAAAGTCTTTGCTTTCTTTGCTTAACAATTCTGATTTCTAGATTTAACCTTTGGGTTAACTCCTGCTTGCCTGCTTATAACTGGAGCCTTTCTAATAGCAGCTCTATCTACTTGCTGTTCAAAAGAGAATAGCAAGAGTTGGAATGAGAGAAACATGGCCAACTGTAAGAAGATGAAAGGATTTTAGTGAGAGTAACAGAAATAGCTTAAAGTAGTTCCTTCCTTTTTTGCACTCTTTGAAGACTTTAACAAAAATTCTCTAATATTTGTCAAAAATTTTCACTTTTGATAAGCTGTTTATCCACATGAACTTTGTTTCTCCTTTGTTAAATGAAAATGACAGTATCTTAGAAGATTTTTGTAATGATTATGAACAATAAATATAAAGGTTCTTGCATTGTTTGTACCCATAATAGTTATTCAGAATATTATTTTACAGTGTAAGACTTAGCTGTTTGCTTTTAAAAATTTTTCTTTATAAATAATGTTCTGAAGTTGAGGACTCTTTCTTTTCCTACTTACCAACTTTTACCTCCTGTACTGCAGTGTACTGAGAATTCTGAATAGGATCCTGTACCACCTCCATTCTACTTCACTATCTTCAGGCTCTTTTTTTATGTCTAGACTTAATGGAGCCTTTCTCTGTCTTAATTTACTCAGCAACTATTTACTGTTTCTTAAAATATTTTTTATTTTTTTAAACAATTTTTAATAGTTTTTATTTAATTTTTAAACAGAGACAGAGCATTAGTGGGGGGCAAAGAGCGAGGGAGGCACAGAATCTGAAACAGGCTCCAGGCTCTGAGCTGCCTGCATAGAACCCGATGCGGGGCTCAAACCCATGAACTGTGAGATTTAGTAGTACTATTGAGAAGGTACTCGTGGTACTATTGGGAAAATTCTGTGCTTCCTGAAAATTTATCTGAAATGCATTTTTTCCATATTAGAATATCAGAATATTCTGGGAGTTTCTCCTTTTTTGGAATTTTATATGATTAGAAGATGTTTCCAGTCACCCCCGCCCCCCCCAAGTTTATGTATCTTTTTCCCAGGTTACTTTTTACATCGGATTTGTTGGCAAAATTTTAACTTTTACATTTGCATATGTTTGGAATATGCTATTTTGATGATAATACTGTAGTTATGAATGCTATTTCCTTGCAGAAATGTTTTTTTTTCCTTTTGGGCTCCTAGAATCTTCAGCCCCTTTTCTTACTGCCACTTGGCTTTCCTTTCTCTTTTCTCAAATATTTTACTCCTGCATCGGAAATTGGCCAAAGGGATAACAGTAGAAATGCCTTGATTTGGCAGTACTTTTGACAGGCAAAAATTTTGTGTTTTTTCTTCCCTAGCTGTTTTATAGATTCCCTCAAAATTTATATTTATTTCGTGGTCTGAGATTTTGGCCTTACATGATGAAAACACTGTGTTTTAATGCAATTTCAGGTTGAATAAATGTTTATCTTGTACATTTTTATTAAGACAAACGTTTTAAAGCAGAGGTCATCGAACTATGGCCCATGGGCCTACCACCTGTTTTAGTAAATAAAGGTTTTTTGAAATAGTCTTATTTGTTTACATATTGTCTGTGGCTGTTTTCATTTTCCAACAGGAAGTGGTGGAGTTTAGTTGCAACAGACTGTTTAGATTGCAAGCCTAAGGACAGGTTTTTCAAACCTCAGGTCCTTTGTGACATTTTTTTTGACCAACGCTCACTGTGATCAATCCCTTCTCCTAATGTATGTGCTTGTTAGTTGGCTTTTTCTCATCGGGAGAAAGAGCAACTGTGGTTAGGATTATGCGATTTGATTGTGCGATTTTTGAACCATTTATGTAATCTCTTTATGTCTTGAAGTGTCCTCGTCTTTAAATGGGAGTACTTTTAGGGTGCCTGGGTGGCTCAGTTTGTTAAGCGTCCAACTTTGGCTCAGGTCATGATCTCACAGTCGTGAGTTTGAGTCCTGCATCAGTCTCTGTGCTGAGAACTCAGCACACATCCTGTGTGTCTCTCTTCTGCCCCTCCGCAACATGTGTTCTCTCACTCTCTCAATAATAAATATGTAAACGTGAAGAAATATTAAATGGGAATACTTTTGCATGAGAAACAGTGTCTAATTCATAGTGTTGTTAAGAGGATAAAGAGTATAATGGCGTTAGCAGTAGGTGACACATTAGAAGTATCATAAATTAAAAAGTTACCATTTGTCTCTTTTTCCTCCCTTTGCCTTTCTTCTCTTTCTCCCTGCTTTGTGGTCTTTGTTTCAAGTTCAGGAAATAGCTTATAGGAGGAGTTTTTCAGATGGACAGATTTGGGTGTTTATCCAGCGCAGTCACTTCCTATCTTTTTGACCTTGGGACCTCTTAAGATCTAATTTCATTCTTTAAATACTTAAGGCCTGGCCTGGTACATAGAAGTGTTCAGTAAAGGTCATTATTGTTTTTTTGTGACAAATGATTGCTGACTAACCTATATTGCTTTTAATTTTTTTTATGCATATAAGGATTGTTCCTCAAGTAGATAAGTAAAGTACCTGGATAAGAGTACCATCTATTTATACTATGTGTATTCTCTGAGTGGCTAACACATACATACGCATGGCTCAGTTCTTTCTTGCTGAAGGAAGTGTTTTCTAAGAAAACAAATTACAGTTTTATTAATCTATTCAAGTACCCGATCTTCCCCAGCCCCCTAGCAAATTCTGGTAAAAATTAGACAGTAGAATGTGCTTTATGCCAGAATGCCTCCATATATACTTCAGTTCTTTCTTCCATTAATTTCTACCTGTTTCATCTCTCAAATATGAGTAGGTCTAACCACTTCAGTTCTGTGGTCTAAAAAGAGAAGAGGTGGAGAGGTTGGCAGTATGATTTGTGCCTAGTGATATGAGGGAAGGGGATGTCATAGGCAATAACACACAACAGATTTTCCTTAAATATGTTGCTGTTAACCAGTACAGGTTGTCTTCTGGTTGGGGCAGTATTCTGGGTCAGGTGGCTCCGTGTGCTTGAAAAGAAGGCAGGAGAGAGATGGCTAATCTGGGGTTAATGGCTCTGGTCCTGTGACTTGAGTAGTTTGGATCTCAGAGATAGAAGGCTCCACCACACAGGTCTTTACAGTTAGTACGTGATGTCTTTCATTATTAAAATGTGGCCTGATGAATGTTCGGCTTTGGCTTGTCAGATTAGCTGATCCTTCTTTTGGGGAGATCAAGTAAAATAACGTGAGGGGGCATCCATACTCCTCTTGCCCAGCCTAACTCTGTCTTCTCACCCTTGATGGGAGAGATGTAAGCAGCCTCTTCTGTGGGCTAAAGTTGATGTGTGAAGAGATTGGGGCATACACATTCTTTCTTTTAACTTTTTTTTTTTTTAATGTTTTTATTTATTTCTAGGAGAGAGAGAGACAGTGTGAGCAGGGGAGGGTCAGAGAGAGAGGGAGTCACAGACTGAAACAGGCTCCAGGCTCTGAGCTGGCAGTCAGCACAGAGCCCGACACGGGGCCCGAACCCACAAACTGCGAGATCATGACCTAAGCGAAAGTCGGACGCTCAACCGACTAAGCCACCCAGGCGCCCCACACATTCTTTCTTTTAAATGTGCTAGGCCTTTTTAGTGACTAAAATTAGGTTGATTAGTATTGCTGTCAGGGTAGAGGTGAGCCAGAGATTTTAATTTTTACCACGAAGGTGAGTGAATGTAGTTTTCCTGGGCTTGCCTTTGTGTCCTCCAAATATACCCCTTCTTTGGTGACTTTATTTGACTCTCTGAATTTCTGGAATTCAGGGTTTCTCTTAGACATTGTTTATTACACCTGACACTTGCTGTTGTACTTGCTACTGCAGAGGGTAAAGGTGCACGTCACTACGAACTCTGTATCAGTTCATTTGCAAGGCCCTTCACTGTATTTCAGACATTTTTGGTGGCCAGAGCATCCAGGTAAACCTTCATTCTTTTCTGCTTTTCTGCATGCCGTGAGGCTGAAGAGCGTAAAGCACATCATTTCTTGATTCTACCTTTCAATTTTTTCCCTTCAATGCTTTTCTTGCATTTGGATCTTTGTCTATTTTTCTTTCATTAAAAAAATTTTTTTTAAAGTTTATATTTGAGAGATAGAGTGTGAGCAGGGGAGGGGCTGAGAGAGAGAGAGAGGGAGACAGAGAATCCAAAGCAGGCTTCAGGCTCTGAGCTGTCAGCACAGAGCCTGACATGGGGCTCGAACCCATGAACCATGAGATCATGACCTGAGCTGAAGTCAGATGCTCAACCGCCTGAGCTACCAATGTGCCCCTCTCTTTGTTTTTAAAAGAGGCGTTAAAATAATTAAGCCACCTGTTTTAAGTTGTATCCTCAGTCTTACTCATACCGTTCTGAATCTGGGAGTTGATGGGTTTTGAGTTTTAATTGACTTGCCCTTATGAGGGCTAAGGGGAAAAGTATGCAACCTGATCCTGTCATCTGTCAGTATGAAAGTAATGGGTGTATTTACATACATACAGTGTTCACCACATTTTCCCTCCGTTAGGAGCTTTTGTAAGGAAATGACATTCTTACTTGTTTCATGGGGAGCAAAGGGCAGTATTTTCAGAAATAGCTATGTGGTCCCCAAGAGAAAACATTCTTTTGCCATGAAATATACTTACCAGACATTTTGTGAAAATTGCAACCTAAATAAGAAAAACTATAAAGTGTTTGGGGTTAAAAATTACCTCAAAACATTTTAGTTTGTATTTTTGAGAACAAGGTTTCTTTTATTAGAAATTAGAGACTTTCAGTGAAGTAAAATGTGTTCAAAATGATGCATTCTGGTTAGAAGCAGATAGTGAGCTCATAATAATGGAAGTAATTCCAGTTTTAATAGTAAATATTATAATTTTTGTTTTGCTTTATTTTTAATTTAGCTGAGGTAGGATTTGAATGGAAGCTGATTTGTAATTGATGCAATTAAGATGTAATTGAAATGAAAACTAGTTGAAATTATGAAAAGGATTATTTTCTAATTATATATGCAACCCTAATTTCCTAACTATAATTAAGAAAGAAGTATTTTCATTTGCACATTTGGTAGTGTTTGTTTTATAGTATATTTTCCTGTAAGTGCCATGATTAATGGTCATTTTTAAAGTGCACTAAAATTTCAGGATTACTATAAATTTTGTTTAAGCAAATTGTTTAGTTTTTCTTTTGAATAATAAAAATGTGTAATTCATAGGGAAGCTTTATTCACTGTGTTATTTTTAAAACTGTTTGAAATCTTATATTTAGTCTCTGCACTTTACCCTTTTTTGCTGCTAATCACTTTTAAAAAATAAAAACTTGTTCTTTCTTTTGCTTTAAAATGTTTGTCATCTCATGTATGCCCGATTTATTGGACTGCAGTAGTTTTAGTGCATTTTGGCTGGAATGTTTATTATGACATCACTGTAATCTATATACAGTATGTGATTTCAGATGGTTTCAGTGTTAAATATTTTCATAATTATGCTAGTTTTGGCAGTTCACTTGGAACTTTTTCACATTTCTTTAATGAACATGTTTTACTTCTGGGCTTTTGAGACAACCATATGTTTCAAAAATTAATAGTGTGTTTTAATGTTAACGTTGTGCAGAAGTGTATGACTACAGACATTTTTAAGGATGTAAGCTGAACTAAAAGTAATTACAGTAAGGTTTTATTCACAGTAGTAGTCCTTTAGTATTTAGAGACTATAACATCCCCCAAAATAACAGAAGATGTCATTATAAAGATTGAATAGTGAAGTTGTTTTGTGGAATGAAACACTGTGAAGTTTGTTTTGCATTAACTTAAAATGACAAGTTCATGTGAAAATTTTTTTTTATGATAGCAAATCTTTTACTTTCTGCTTGTCTTGAAGTTTCAAATAAATTTTTTCTTTCACTAATATGTCACTAGCCTCTGAAGCCTTGTTGCCTTATAAAAGATTCATCTTATATGATTGTTCTCTTAGGGTGGCATTGAATAAAACTTTTGTTGTCTAATGGTCTTATCATTGTTCTTATTTTCTCCTAGTATCCTATTAGATTGGTAAATTTAGTAGTTTTCCATCTTTTTGTTCTTGAATTTTCTCTTCAAATATGTGAAATAGAAAAACAATTCCTTACCATTCTTGTATTATAAAATAGTTTTGTTTTTGATTAGTGAATTGATGAAGCACAGTACACTCTCAGTTATCCTTTGTATGTAAGGCAAACTGCTCTTTTTTTTTTTTTTTTTTTTCCAGATTTTTAAGTTTATTTTATGTTGATAGCACGGACAAATGGGGGCGGGGGGCAGACAGAGAGAGCGGGAAAGAGAGAATCCCAAGCAGGCTCTGCACTGTCAGCACAGTGCCCAATGTGGGGCTTGAACTCACTGTGAAATCCTGACCTGAGCCAAAATCAAGAGTCAGATGCTTAACCGACTGAGCCACCCAGGTGTCCCAAAATGTGTTCTTTTACCCCCAAAACAAGAATAAGAAGATGCCAGGTGCTTTTACCTCCTATTACTACGCAATCTATTTCCTCCTTGTATTGCCTGTGTTCTTGAAGGAGCAATCTATGTTTATTGTTTCCACTTTAATTTCTTATTCACTCTTTGAACTATTCATTTACAGCTCCTATTCTTATTCCTCTAGCAGAACTACTAAATCTCCTTTCTTCTTGGTTATTGGCATCCTAATTACCAGATCTTGATATTAGAGAGAGAGAGAGGGAGAGAGAGAGAGAGAGAGAGAGAATGTGCACAAGTGGGGGAGGGGTAAAGAGAGGAAGACAGAGATAGAGGATCCAAAGTGGGCTTCCTGCTGGTAGCAGAGAGTCCAGTGCAGGACTCCAACTCACGAGCCATGAGATTATGACTTGAGCCAAAGTTGGATGCTTAACGACTAAGCCACCCAGGTGCCCTGCATCTTTATAGTTCTTAATGTTATCTCATTTTTACTGAACTGTTTCATGCCTTTAGTTTCTGGTATGTTTCTTTCACCTTAAACATTGTATACTTTGGCTTTGATCATTATTTCTTGTACATGCTACGTACATATAGGCTGCTTTGCTTTTGCTTATGGTTTCCCTCTACGTAGCCTCCAATCTTAGCCTAAAACATTGCTATACTTTATGAGTCTGACTTCTCTAGTTCTTCTAAGTAGAATGACTCTCTTTCTGTTCCTAATTTAAAAACGAAGTCCTCTGTAAAACTAGCTATATAAGTTTTCAGGACTCTGAAAATCTTTGAGGACAGGTATTATATCTAATTTGTCTTTGTACATTTAGCAATTAGCACATAAAAGCATTATATAAACTTGTTGAATCAAGGCAAGAAAAGAGTACTATTTGCACTGTATAGATAACGGAATATGTTTTGAAAATGTGTTTTGTTGACGTTTTTGTTATCCATATCAAAACCCAATTAAGCCTTATACTTAATAATTTATTAATTCAGTAAACATAATAGGATGCAAAGGAGTCTAAGGATGATTAAGATTAATCGCTAAGGTGATTAAGAAGACATCTTGGATTCTTAATTTAACACAGTACTGAGGGCCTTACCATTATAAACAACTAATAGAAAATTAAGACCATTTCCATTTATTTTGTATTCAAATGGAAAGTGTTTAAAAGCTTCTGTTGAATAGTCTTCTTTTGCAAAAGTCATTTGTAAGGATTTCTTGATGTTATCAAATGGTTTGTTTAGACACTAACTCAAGGGAGAATTTGTGGTTTACAAAACTAGTTTTTTAAAAATATTGTTTGAGAACGCAAATTATAAGAATTGTTTATATAGATTTTTAGAGCTGAAAAATAGTCTAATTAAATTTAGTAACCATAAACTGTGTATATTCAATCAAAACACATTTCCTAATTCTTGAATGGTGATTGATACTTTTCTTTAAAATCAAAATAGGATGACCATGAAAGCTGTGGTTCTAATTCTACCAACCGTAGTACTACTGAGAACATGAAATCATCAGTAAAACCTCGAAGAATTCAGCAGGCTGCTCCCACAGATCCTGACTTACCACCAGGTAACTTCTGATGGGCTTGAAAAAGCCAAAATTTCACTTGTTATTAATCATTGTTATAACCCAGTAAATATATACTTTGAGTATTTAGTGTCATAAAATACTTAGACTATATATGTATGTGCTTTTACTTAATGACAGAAGAACAGATGGAGTACAGAGCCCTAAAAAATGTCTATTTTTACAAATTTTGATGCTTTTTTGCAGCAGGTTGTTCCTGAAGTTTCTTTCTTACATCCTGTCCAAGCAAAGACATGCTTCTGTTTTCCCATAGTCACTTTGTTCCCTTTCCTTCTTGGTAAACAGGAAAGACACTAGATTGCTCTTAGTTTCAGGAAACTATAGAATTTACCAAGAGGATCACTGTCTCTTTTATTTCCTGAAATATTTATTTACCTGGAACAGTAGTGGCTTACAAGTAACAGTTGTTTAGTAACTATTTAATGAAGAAAAAAAACCATGATCATGACTTATCAGTCCTGTGGCCAGAGTGCATTGTTGTCTTTTCAAGTTATGGGTTGTTTTTGTCAGTCACTTCACTTTTGATTTTATTCATCAGTCATTTCTTTTTCTCAGAGGTATAGTTGTTGTTGATATATGTTTTGTTTTCTGTGCTAGAGTTTTGTAGGCTTTCTTTTGGGTTTAACCTTTAATTTTTGATAGTCTTCTTGCACCATCTACTGAGAGGCTGGAGTTAGGTAAAGCATTTCATAGCCCTCCTACCTAAGATGTGTTTTAAGTTACATATGAATTGATGAAACATTTTTTTTTTTAAATGTTTTATTTATTTCCAGGAGAGAGAGAGAGAGACAGCGTGAGCAGGGGAGGGTCAGAGAGAGAGAGGGAGTCACAGACTGAAACAGCCTCCAGGCTCTGAGCTGGCAGTCAGCACAGAGCCCGACGCGGGGCTTGAACCCACGAACCGTGAGATCATGACCTAAGCGAAAGTCGGACGCTTAACCGACTAAGCCACCCAGGTGCCCAGAATTGATGAAACATTTTAAACTAGTGTTATAGTGATGTTAATGCTGATGCTTTACATTTTCTGAACTTCATCTAACAAGTCTCCATAAAACCTCTGGCTTTAGAATAGATTAATTGCTGTAGCTAGAGAAGGTGCTAGAAGAAGATATTTTACTTTTGAATGTTTCTAATTTGACTTAGAGTGGTGTGATAGTTCCAGAACTTTCTAAATTTTTTCTTACTAATTAACTCCTTGGGAAAAATCCTTGGTGAATTAAAGTGTAAATTAAACTGTAGCTTGTTCTTATTTATTAAATGGGCAGTCCTTTTACTTCTCCAAATTTCTGACTACATATCTCTTAAAAAATTCTATGCCACCTTATTGTATCGAATTTTCTCCATCATTATTCCTGGCAAAGAATAATCAGTTTAGGTTTAATGGTTAAGTCTTGTTACATTGCTTTTTCTTTTAAGAAAGAGCTTGTTTAAGATAAATTTAAAGCTTTTGTCAGTTGTTGATTTCACAGATTAAAAAAAAAAACTATCAGGTAAATTGAATCTACTAAAAACAGGCTCCATACTTTTAAAGATCCTTTAGAGCCTTTATTAGAATTTACCCTGATAGTCAGAATTGGAAAGATTGTTATGTTTTTGGGAGCATAAAGTATAAAACATAAAAATAACTGAAGAAATCCTATTTTTAGAGGCATAACACAGAGCTGTATTCTGTTTTAACTACTTGAGGTAGCTTTTGGATTAACATGTGATTTCCTGCCTTACCTAACAGGAGGACTAGTATCCTCTTTTATGCCGACATAAATCACAGTAAAGGAGTTGCTTTAGGAAGTAACTGAACTTGTTGGGCAATTACTGGGAGGCAGAGCAGTTAAAGTTAATCTTGCCAAAGGGGGGGAAAAAGGGATAATTTGAGAATCCAGCTGGATAATGGTAAATCATTTTATTTAAAGGTTGACTCATATGGTTATTTGAGGACTCCTTTCTGGCAACCTTATCCTGTCAGGGAGCTATATTAAGGTTCTTTCATGGTAGAGTTGAATTTCTGGTCTCAAAATTTTCTAGGGCAAAGTTGTGGCTGTGGTTACAATTTGGGAGTTGAATATTTACATAATTAGAGATGCTTTTTGAGAACAGTTTGGTGTTGCCAGTTGTCATTTGTTAGTCGCTCTTGAAGGATGGGTGGCTTTTGAATAGGAAAATAATACAAGTCAATATCTACCTGTCAAAAAAGGCAAGACTTGGGGTGTATGGGTGGGTTAGTTGGTTGAACATCACACTTTGATTTTTGCAGAGCCCCCTGCATCAGACTCCATGCTGAATGTGGAGCCTGCGTAAGATTCTCTCTTTCCCCCCTCTGCCTGTTTCTTGTGCTTTCTTTAAAACTGAAGAAAAAAAGGCAAGAATGTTAAAAAGAACTTTACCTTTAGCAATTTGAGCATAAGTTGCCTATATGATGCTTCATAGCCCTCAAATTGTACACTAAAATGATTTTAGGTACAGGAATCAAGTCATCAACCATGGAATTTCCAATTTTGAGCAACTTGGCTTCCCAGTGAAAACAGGATAGATTGTAGCTGTTGGGTTCTTTGTACCAAAATTGTTATATGCCATTTAATTTAAGAATATCAGAGAAATAAACAAGATCTAGTCTTTGTCCTTTAGGATTTCATAGTTTAACAGAGAAAATAATAATATGTAAAAATACACAAATGGAAATAATAACTTAATAAGCCCAAGGAAAGTGGTAGAGACAGTCTTCTTAATGTTGTGTAGGTTGTGGAGAACACTGGAGAAGGGGATGTAAGGGAGAGTACATTTATACTGGGTCTATATCAAGTAGAGAGAATGAACGAAGAGTATTCTAAACTGTAGGAAGAGCATGAGTGAAGTCAGTGAAAGTTCATAGTGTTTTATTTGGCCCTGTGGGCATAGATGTATGTGTCTGGAGGAATGGGATTTGTGGGTGGGAGAAAGTTGGATAATGATATGAATTTCTGGAAAGTTTGATTAGTAACAGGGTGTTGTTTTAGAGCCATCCAGTATGACATCTGTAGGTTCTATTCCCAGAGTGACCTTACATTTTTAGATGCTAGTGGAAAAGACCTGGATTATTGTTACGTCATCTGAACAGATATACTCTGAGGGAGTCTCTAAATATTTAGTGATGAGAGCTAGTAGATCTGCTGTTTGACACTCTTCTGTAGCTCACTTAGAACGAAGTTATATGCCGGACTAGGGACATAGTGTATCATTTTTTCCATTGGTTAGTTACTGTTACTTCAGTATTGTGTTTTTAATAAGGAAATGTAGTCTCTGGGAGTAGTTCTTTTTAGATATTTTATTGTTTTACTTTGGTGAATTGGCTTATTCATCTCAACTTGTATGCTAGTTTTATAATGAGAAACTGAGGGCAAATGTTAAAAAAACAGATGAAAATCTATCATCAGTGTTCTGTCAGTTCAAATACATTTACAGTATTATGTTTCTATTACTTTGCATTATCTATTTGCTCCAGTTCTGTCTTTGAGAGTTTTTCTTTTGAAGGTAATAAAAACTCCTGAACTCTTAAGAGGTTTTTATAAATTCCTTATTGATGACATGTTTTTTAGAAATAGGAAAACCAATATTAGTCATGCTTCTTCTTGACTTAGAAACAGGATGTTTATTTTTATTTTTATTTTTAACATCTGTGTTGAGTAGTAATTACATGTGGGAATATACATTCCAAGATTGAAACTTTTGATATTTAAAGTTTATTTTGGAAGCTTAATTTGTTAAGCATTATATTAGCATTTACTCTTGCAAAAATATTTGTACCTTAAATTTATTGATACTTTGTATGTTAATTTTGTAGCATATGATAATTGAGACTCTAAAAGCTCCTAATAGTTTCCATATATGAGGAAAAACTTGAATTTAGTTGTTTTACATTTCTTTCCTATATGTATCCATTGGGACTGAATGAAGGAGTTGGTTTTTGCAAACATGTTATGGTTGAATAGATTTAAATAGGCTTTCTCTCAGCAGTTAGAATAGATGTTAATAATGTCAGCTGTTGACAGAAGTTGATTCTGTTTTGTCCAGTTAAGTTCTGAATACAAGCAGATAGTTCATGAAATAGCTAAAATTTTAAGTAGCTTTTAAATAGGTTTTATAGTGGGTAATGTATTTAAATCAAGTGGTTTTTAATCTTTTCCTCCTGTGTTTTTAAAAATGCTGTTTGTTTTATTTATATTTTCAATTAAATTCCCCACTAATGTATCTATATACAAATTTGTTGTGTGAGAAAGTTCTGAGATTATGGAGTATCCCACAGAAGCATGAAATTAAAAGAAAAGTTTGGGGATTTAGGCAAGCTAGGAGGAAAGAATGTTCACTAGTTCTGATTTTTTTCCTCATTCTTATTTCCTTGTGTTCTCATTATACTTTTCTCTATTCATTCCTTAATACTTTTCTTTTTTCTTATTCACTGTGTTTTTTCCCTCTTTAAATTCTGTTTACATTTTCTTATTTATATTCTCTCCTCTACCTTGTTTCATTATTATATATTAGTAAGTGGAAATACTTGAGCCGTTATGATGGTCATGTTTCTCCTATCTTGCCTCTTGCTGGACTAACTTTTGATTATATTTGTGGCTATTAGAAGTAGGAAGAAAAGATGGCAGCTGGCCCAAAAACAGTCTTAAGCAATTCTTCTTCAGTATGTTGAATAATTAGCATGTAGTAATTTTTTTCAGTTGGGAAAATGTTTCTAGAATAGGTAGAAGCCAGACAAACTACTGAATATAGGATTATCACTGAATGGGATCTAATATTATGTTATTAAAAAGGTGTAGTCTCTGATTTCTCTTAGTATATGAACACTTGATTATATAGAACTTCTTGGTAATGTTCTTTCGGTGGTGGATCTGCTATGTAATAGCTGTGTCAGTTTTGCAAGCCTGTTAGTTTCCTGTTTGCATAATATGCTGAATGATACTCACCTATTATGTACATTAATAAGTTCAATAACATTTTGAGAATACTTATTGATAGACATGGCTAATTGAATCCTTTTTTCCCTGTTTTATAGGTTACGTGCAGAGTCTGATTAGACGAGTTGTAAATAATGTAAATATTGTTATAAATAATCTCATACTAAAATATGTTGAAGATGATATTGTTCTTTCAGTCAATATCACTTCTGCAGAATGTTATACAGTAGGTGAATTATGGGATCGTGCATTCATGGATATTTCTGGTGAGTAAATACTAAGAATAGTATAGATTTTTTTCCATTTTTGAAATAGTTGTCTTGGTTTCTAAACGTTTTTTTGGGCCAACTGGCTCTTTGATAAATCTGATGAGAGCTTTATGCCTT
Organism: Hyaena hyaena; assembly: GCF_003009895.1. Taxonomy (NCBI): domain Eukaryota; kingdom Metazoa; phylum Chordata; class Mammalia; order Carnivora; family Hyaenidae; genus Hyaena; species Hyaena hyaena. The sequence goes on from NW_024081368.1 coordinate 218,751, forward strand.
CAGCCTAGAAAATGAGCATATAAGAAATAATTTAGCGTACAATTACAAGAGACTAATATACCCTCAGATTAAGAAATCCCGCACCTTGCTCAGCATCCCTCCTCATCAGGGAAATACAAATCAAAACCACACTGAGATACAACCTCACGCCAGTCAGAATGGCTAAAATGAACAAATCAGAGAACTCTAGATGCTGGCGAGGATGTGGAGAAACGGGCACCCTCCTGCACTGTCGGTGGGAATGTAAACTGGTACAGCCCCTCTGGAAAACAGTGTGGAGGTTCCTCAGGAAACTAACAATAGAACTCCCCTGTGACCCAGCAATAGCACTGCTAGCAGTATACCCAAGGGATACAGAAATGCTGATGCATAGGAGCACATGTACCCCAATGTTCATAGCAGCACTCTCCACAATAGCTAAAACATAGAAAGAGCCTAAGTGTCCATCCACAGACGAGTGGATCAAGAAGATGTGGTTTATCTATACCATGGAATACTCCATGGCAATGAGAAACAATGAAATCTGGCCTTGTGTAGCAACATGGATGGACCTTGAGGGTGTTCTGCTGAGCGAAATAAGTCAGGCAGAGAAGGACAAATATCATATGTTTGCACGTATAGGAGGATTAGGAGGAACTTAACTGAGGAACAAGGGGGAGAAGAAGGGGGCAAATGGTGGGGGAAAGGGAGAGAGGCAAACCATGAGAGACTCTTGAAAGCTGACAAAAACTGAGGACTGATGGATGTGGGGGGAGGGGTGATGGGCATGGAAGAGGGCACTTGTGGGGGTGAGCACTGGGTGTTATGTGGAAACTAATTTGACAATAAACTATTTGTAAAAAATAAATAAAATAAATTAGAACATCTAAAAAAAAAAAAATCCGGCACTTGATTTTTAATATTCTCAAATTTTTATTCTTAACACATGCATGTTTCAAATCTATTACATTTTACAGGGTTATGGGTTTTAATAATAAAAAATAGTTAAAATTTTTAATGGATTTGAAGGAGGAAAAGGAACATGTTGATTTTGCATTGCTTTGCTTGATAATGGCAAAACAACATATTTGACTGATTTATGTTTTAGGTTTGTATATTCCAGAGCATATTTGGGACTTAATGAATCATCTTAGTTTTATCAGAAGAAATAGTGAATTCTAATATTTGTTGATACATGTTCTGATAGGGTAAGGAGTGGGTGTTTTTTTGAAAATGTAGTGAGGAGAGTATTGTGAGCACCTTTTATCTGTGACTTGCCAGGATATGTAATTGGTAACAGTGCTGGCACTGAAGTTAGACTACATGAGTTTGGATCCTGGGTTTCCCACTTAGTAGAGATCTATGACCTTCGGTGAGTTACTTTACCATTTCTTAGTTTCCCCCATTTGTAAAATGGGGATAACTAAGAGCTTGCTTAGAGTTACTGTATTAAATACATTAATGCACTGAAAGCACCTTTATGCATATCTTGTACATAGTCAGTGCTCGGAAAATGAGCTGTTAGTATTTACATTTATTTTCTCAAATTCTTACTCCGTAAAGTGATATCCTTTTTCATTCCTTTGTTTATATATTCACTTATTCATCTTAAGTCCTACTGTAAGGAAAGCAAAGTGAAATTTTAGTCTCAAGGTTACTTAACTTGCCTAGTTTAGGCATACAACTATGAACCAGCAGAATTGGATATAGTGTGTTCTCCATGCTTCAGTCTTGACATTTTTTTTTTTCTTTCTGTGTAGGCTCCACACTCAATGTGGGGCTTGAACTTAAGACTCTGAGATCAAGAGCCATATGCTCAATCAGCTGAGCCAGCCAGGTGCCCCTTGATCTTTACATTTGAAAATGAAGAATAATGTTGTGAGGCATAAATCAGTGCATATGCAAAGTCCCAGGCATTGTTTCTGTTAATGCCTCCCTCTCATCCTCTGTTGAAAAAATATTCCATACAAAAGCCACAAGAAAAAACTACGGAAAATAGAAAACAAGCAGAACTGGGTAATACAGGATTGATTGAATATGCTGACATTTTATGGGAAGAAGTTTCATCTATAGTTTTAATATACTGAAGAACCAAACCAGTGCCATGACAGGCTTCAGAAGGCCCCAGAGATTAGAAGACCCAAGTCTCTGAGGCCTGACTCAGCAGGCTTGAGCTACCGCCCTTCCCTGTGTCAGAACCAATCACTGGAGGTTGGGAGGTACCGGACGTTCTGGCCACTATTCTGGCCCACCTTGCTCTAAACTCACCAATCCCTCTGCGCCATAACAACCTCTGCCGTCACCTTGTGCTATCACGTTGTAGTCCCTGTTCATCACCCCTTTCCTGCCCTAGAGTTAATAAAAACCCTACTCCTTCTTTGTTTGGGGCTCTCAACATAGATTCATTGCGTTGGTGAGGTCTGGGAGCTCGAGCTTAAGCCCGTAATAAAGCCCTTTGCCTTTGCATACGTGACTCGGACTCCTTGGTGGTCTTGGGATTTTTGGGGAGATCGCGATCTGGGCATAACAGTTGCATGTAGTTATAGATCACTTACTTTTACTTGAGAATAATATTCTACTTAATCATGCTGAAGGTTAATTGTCTCTTCTCCTAATGATGGGCATTTGGAATGTTTCCAGATTTTTACTCTTGCAAACAGTGCTGTTAGCAATCTTTGTACACACCTTTCCATTCATATGTGTAAGCATTTCTTAAGGACATACACTGAGGAGTGGGTTTGTAGATGGAGCATAGCAAATATTCACATTTTCAAAATACTGCCAAATCATTTTCTAGAGTGCTCCAGAGTTAGATAGACATAATTATTATGCCCATTTTACAGATTAAATTGCAGCACATTATCTAAAGTACCAGAACTAGAATTCATTTTGTAAGGTTTTAAAAAGAGAGCTGCTGTGAAATAGTGTTTAAGAAAAATATTGATTTCAAAGCTTAAATAGTTGCTGTGAAATAGTGTTTAAGAAAAATATTGATTTCAAAGCTTAATTAATGTCCTCTGTCAGTGAATAAAAATTTTCTAGAATACCCTTGAAATACGGACATTTTATTGTTCTTTTAATATAATAAAAATGTGCACTCTTGACTAAGGTTGCCAGAGTTCGAATGACAGCTCTGTTCTTTATACACTAACATTAGACAGTTTCCCCTTATTGTGCCTCAGTTTTCACTTCTTTTAAACAGAGGCATATAAGTATTAAAAGATAGCAGAGGTAAAAGACTTAGTGTATTATCTAACAGCAAATACTCCATAAATTATCATGAAGAGAGGGAAAGAAATATGTAGGGGGTTTCTTTCATTCCTAGTTCTTCTGTCAAAATTTCTTTAATTTGTGTACATGGATGTAATATATATAATTAAATCATTTATATACTGTGTAAATTGAAATAATATGTAAGATTTGGTTATTTTTTCAACTAACATTTAAAATTCATTTGCTGATAAAACTTGACTATTTCCATACATGTGCATACTCTTTAGTTTTTACTTCTTAAAAACTTAAATCCAAAAAAAAAATAAAAAGGTGAGTTAGAGGTTGTTAGAATATGCTTAAATGCAGTTTTGTCAAAGAATGGACTAAAGCATATCTTACTGCTCTGAAGATTCCCATGGCCATAGCATGTGCATAGCTGCTAGCTTTAAATTAATGACCAAATAGATTTGGGCCTGTATTTACCTAGGAATTACTTATTAGGAATAAAACTGCTCATTTCATTTTCTAGTTTGATACTTTACCAGCAGTTGTTTCATTTTTATTCTGTTGAATAAAAACTATACTGTTTGTAATTTGGTAATTTTGTCATCAATTATTTAGAGCAATGATGTCCACTAGAATTTTCTGTCTTATATGTTTAATATTTTTACAGTCTAGTACTGTAGTCACTAGTCACGTGTGACTGTTGAGCTCTTGAAATGTGGCTAGTGTCACTGTGGACCTGAAATGTTATTTTTAGATAATTTTAATTTATATAAAATTTAGATCACATGTCACTGGTGACTACCGTAGTGGAGAGTGCTGGCTTAGGGAAGCTGTTAAGTTTTTTTGATGTAAGATATTAAACGAATAAAATTCTCAAAAATTTTATTTAAGTTATTTGATATCTCACTGCAGATAGTGAAATGTAGCAAAATTTTTTATAAATTTTCTCTTAGACTTAGTTTGATACCAAGCAAAATGGGGTCAAGCTACTTCATTTCTTTTACTTTAATTCTTCATACTTAGAATGGGGACTGTTGTGCCTATTTCATAAGGTTGTTGGAGGATTTAAATAATAAATGAGAAATTCTTTGTATAGGTTCTGGCATCATGTATTAAATGCTGTGTTAATCATATTTCTGCTATTTATATTACTACTTGTACCAATAAATAGTTGCCTTCCCCCCCAACTTTCTTTTTTAATTAAAATGTTTTTCTTTTCTTTTAGCAACTGATCTGGTGCTGAGGAAGGTTATCAATTTTTCCGACTGTACAGTTTGTCTTGATAAACGAAATGCTAGTGGTAAAATTGAATTTTACCAGGATCCTTTATTGTATAAATGTTCCTTCAGAACTCGTCTGCATTTCACATATGATAACCTAAATTCCAAGATGCCATCTGTTATTAAAGTAGGTGTATTTTTCCTTTTAGTCGAATTGCATGTCTTCATTTTATTTTTGTGTGTGCTAATTACTAGTCTCAAAAATATATACCATTAGTTTCTGTGAAAGTTTTATTTCTGTTTACAGTTTTGATGTTATATTGTTTATTATATATTATAACTTTCTGCATTGTATGTTCTAGTAAAGAGATTTTGGGTACTTCCCCCTCCCACACCCCCGTGACTGTAGTTTCCTTTGTAGTTTGTCCAACTGTTTATTAGTGTTTTTTTTTCTTTCAAGTAGATAGAGGAGATCATATAAAAAGTGTAATTATAATGCACTGAATATCACTGTATATTTCAATACTTACAACTTAATGTGATTTCATAACTGTGGTTGTTCTCTATCTTTCTTAGATAACTTTATAAGTCTTAATAATGCTAACCTAATATCTTAGTTTATTGGTTCAAGAAATTGTACCTTTTTATCTATGCTTTCAAAATGTTATTAAAAATCTTAGCATATAGGAATTTTTCAGGTTATATCTTTTGATATATGTGAAAACTTGTTCCCTAAAGATCAGAATATATTTTCTATGTATAGTTAGTCTCTAAGTGTAAATCTTGTGTTCTTTTATTATATAACAGTTTTCTAAGCCTGTGTCTTTATATCATTTTTTGAAAAAGAATTGAATTTGTGATCTTGTTAATAACTGTTACTGTGGAATGAATTTTCGTTGTTGAGTTACATGCCTTTGGATACGAGAGTGCTCTAATGCAAAAGCTGGCCCTGAGTCTGAACACTGGTATTGACTGTTGTGCCTGGTTGTGTATGACTGTAGAAGTTATTTTTTTATATTGTCTTTTTAAAAAACATACAACACTTTCTATTTTATGTAGCTTTACTGTAAAGCTAAATTCATGAAATCCACCGTTTTTCTTTGGTAGTATTTTAGTGATCAGTGTTTTACTTTTTTCCCCATTGTATACAGTACACATTAATTTATCAAAATACTGTTAGTTTTTCTATTTTTGGATTAGCATTTTTGCCAAAGATAAACATAGAAGAGTATTAATTCAGTGGTATTGAATTAATACCTAACATCTAACAGATGCCTCTGTTTAGGATAATGAGCTTACTTTCCTTTTTTTTCATTTTGAATCTGCTAGTAATGCTGGGGAATGTTAAGGGTAAATTCAAGATTTGAAAGCGAGTAATGCCTTGCTGTTTAAAATAAATTTATTGATAAGAGTACAAATGTAATTATACCTTCTAGAATGTGGCTAAATTAGAGGAAAATAAAAATAAGTGAACTTGAGGAAAACTTGGTTTTGGCATATAAGTTTATGTTCTCAGAATTGATTAGCCAGGACATATCATTGTAAAAAGCACCTTAATATAAATAAGTTTATTGATAGGTGGTTTTTGACTCTGGTAATCACCTAATATGAGATACCATTATGCTCAACTGAAATAAAATTGAGTTTTTTGTTAATACCATTGTGATGTAAGATTTGCCATTTTGAGTTAGACTTAATCATTCCTGAAATTCCTCGGAATTTGTATTAAATGCACATGGCTAACCTCATTGATCATCTCAAAGAGAGAGAATTTCCCAGAATATTCCAGATACCCTAATTATTCATTTAAGCCTCTCATGTATGTTTAAGTGATTTTTGAATTTATTTATAATTTGGGTAGGACTTTTATAATTTTTGTTGTGAGAAATATGTCCTGGAGTTTATGTCATGTGAGATATGGATTATGTGGATACACAATTTATTTAACATTTCCTCTGTGTTTGAAAATTTGCTTTAAAAAAAGTTTTTTAGAACAGTGAAAGCCTGGTTTAAATCTTTGACACATTTCTGATTAATTCTTTAGGAAAGATTTCGGTTAGTTGCAAATATCTTGTTAATGAGCTTAAATTTTTTTAAGTGTATTTCGATAGAGAAGGAGATAGCCCATGTTGGGGAGGGCCGGGGGTGGGGGGTGGTGGGTCAGAGAATTGCTAGCAGACTCCATGCTATGAGCACAGAACCTGATGCTGGGCTCGAACTCAGGAAACCTTGAGCTCATGACCTGACCTGAAATTAAGAGTCAGTCGCTTAACTGACTGACCCACCCAGGTACCCCTTAAACTAGCTTAAGTTTTTTTAAGGCCTGTGTTCTGTGTTACTAAACTGTTCCCAGAAAAATTTAACTAGTGTATATGTTCATGAATATTAAGGAGGGTGCCTATCCTTATTGGAAAAAAAAAAAGGACTTGTTAAACAAAATAGATTTTAATTAATGTTTGTCAGCAGAGTTAGATTTTTAAAAATCTGTCCACTGGCCATTTGTTTTTTTTGAAAAATCCATTCAGGTGCTTTGGCCATTTTTCTATTAGGGATTAATCTTGCTGATTTAAAGATATTTAGATTTATTGTATATAAAATATAGAAAATATTTTATATATTTAAAAAGTATGTATAGATGTATATATGTCATCTGTACATTATATGTAAACATATAAAGGAATGATTCTGTTACTCGTTCTGCTAAGATGGGTTATCACTGGTGCTATTGGTGACATACAATATTTTAGAAGGATGTGTTAGAGAAATTTGAAATTAGAGCTTGGCAGGCCTGCACTAGATACTCGACTCTCTTGCCCCTACGCTTTTTCTTTTTTTAAAATTTTTTAATGTTTATTCATCTTGAGAGACAGAGTGTGAGTGGGGGTGGGGGGTGGGCAGAGAGAGAGGGAGACACAGAATCTGAAGCAGGCTCCAGGCTCAGAACTGTCAGCACAGAGCCCCATGTGGGGCTCGAACTCATGAACTGTGAGATCATGACCTGAGCCAAAGTTGGATGCCTACCCGGCTGAGCCACCCAGGCGCCCCACCCTAAGCTTTTTCTTACCTCTTCTTTGGGGTATATGATTTGTAAGAAACCTGTACTCATATTTAAATATAGTATTTTACATTTTCTCCTTCTTTAAATACACACTTTTGTGCCTTTAACCCCCCAAATATGATTATTAATACTTTTTCCTGTCTTATAGACCCTCAAATACCAATTAGTCAAAATAAACCTTCCAAGAGACTTGACTGATGGCTTAATTGGTTTTATTCCATGTTTATAAAACAGCAGGGAACCATTACACTGAGATTATGTTTATATTCCATTAATCTTTCTTATAAGAATAACTTTGATTGCTATGTATTCTATTTGTTAATTAATCTTGTTCCTTATAATTGATTCATTTTATACATTTTGTGTCCTATTTAAATCTCTTAAAATTTGTCTGGGAAAACCCTTCTGAGCATGTATGACACCTGGTTTTCCATATTTGGCAGAATTGTATTATGTTGATATTTCCCTATTGTAATGTTAGTAATTTTTGGAAAGGGTGATTAAGGATTTACTAAAGTGACATCATGAAAGTTTTACTGTTGATGTGACAGAAATCTTTCTGATTTTGGGGAGAGTCCTGTTGTGTTCTTCATGTTGTAGAGTTGATATTTTGGTTCCTTAACTTTATTTCTGGAAAAATTACTTGGAAGTCTAGTGTGACCATATCTTTTCATTACCATTTCTATTGGTATTTATATAATTTGGGTTAATACAGTTTCTACCTAAGGTTTAGTGGTCATTATAGCAAAATTTGTTTTAATTCCTAAGATTTTAGAGTAAACTATTTTGCTTACATATTGGAAATGTTCGGGACATTACTTTTTCCTTATGGTATTCTATTTTAGATCTTTTAACATTTATCTATGTTAATCACTTCCTTTGAACATGCTTTTTGATGTTTTTTTTTTTTTCAAATATAGATTCATACTTTAGTAGAGAGTTTGAAACTTTCTATCACAGATCAACAACTGCCTATGTTTATCCGTATAATGCAACTTGGGATTGCTCTTTACTATGGGGAAATAGGCAATTTTAAAGATGGAGAAACAGAAGATCCTACCTGTCACAATAAAGATATGTTAGGAAACATTACAGGTAAATATAAAAAAAACTTTTTTTCGAACTGTTAATCACATAGTGTTTTCATCATTGTGAAACTTAAAAAAATACTGATTTGTGCAGTGTTCTAATGGAATGATTTAATTTTGGTTGTTTGACACTACTTTGATTTTTTTTTTTAATTTTACATGCTGGATATTACTGTGATTTTCTTTTTTTTAATGCTAACAAGTTACATTAATATTTCTAATAGGTATAAATGTTCAGAATGTATGTTATATAAAAAGTTCAGGTAGTGTAACACATCGACATTTTCTAGTAAATTAGGGCATTGGTAATTTTTTGCAAAGGCTTATCAAGAGTTATAACAGTTAGATATACATAATTATATGTAATTCTGTTTAACAACTACAGCTATAATTAACTGTATCATTCATTTGAGGGTACCTCGCTATTAATTGGAGCATTATTAATGGAGTATATATTTTATTGAAGGATACTAGTGGATTAACTTCAGTTATTTAGTACGTTATACTTTTACTGAAGCCTACTTGAGTGTATTGGATATTGGTGATCTGGGAAAACAGAGATAAAAAGATGTGTTCTCTTCCCTTAATATCTTCATATACAGTGGAGCAGACAGATACATGAATATTTGATTTAGTATGGTGTGGTAGAATGATAGGATGTTTGATTAAATAGAGGTATGAATGATCTGAAAAAGAAAGATGTTGAAAAGAATGATTGACTTGGCATTGGGCTTGAGACCCAGGAAAAATTTGGAGAATATGATTAATTGCCATAGTTTGAGTCTTTAGAAAAGGATATTGAAAACTTAGGAACAGGGAACCCAATTAAAAAGTGAAGAAAATACCTGAATAAATATTTATGCACAGAAGGTACACAAATGGCCAAAAGGCACATGAAAAGATGCTCACCCTTATTAGTTATGATGGGGAATGCAAATCAAAATCACAGTGAGATCGCCAGAGTGGCTAAAATGAACAAATCAGAGAACTCTAGATGCTGGCGAGGATGTGGAGAAATGGGCACCCTCCTACACTGTTGGTGGGAACGTAAACTGGTACAGCCCCTCTGGAAAACAGTGTGGAGGTTCCTCAGGAAACTAACAATAGAACTCCCCTATGACCCAGCAATAGCACTGCTAGGAATTTACCCAAGGGGTACAGAAATGCTGAGGCATAGGAGCACATGTACCCCAATGTTCATAGCAGCACTCTCCACAATAGCTAAAACATGGAAAGAGCCTAAGTGTCCATCCACGGACGAATGGATCAAGAAGATGTGGTTTATCTATACCATGGAATACTCCATGGCAATGAGAAACAATGAAATCTGGTCTTGTGTAGCAACATGGATGGACCTTGAGGGTGTTCTGCTGAGCGAAATAAGTCAGGCAGAGAAGGACAAATATCATATGTTTGCACGTATAGGAGGATTAGGAGGAACTTAACTGAGGAACAAGGGGGAGAAGAAGGGGGCAAATGGGGAAAGGGAGAAAGGCAAACCGTGAGAGACTTTTGAATGCTGACAAAAACTGAGGACTGATGGATGTAGGGGGGAGGGGGGATGGGCATGGAAGAGGGCACTTGTGGGGATGAGCACTGGGTGTTATGTGGAAACCAATTTGACAATAAACTTGGTAAAAAAAAAATAAAAAAATAAAAAAAATAAAGAAAAATGGCAAAAAAATAAAACAGGTTTTTGGAAACAACCAAAAAAAAAAAAATCACAGTGAGATAACACTTCAGGACCAATGACATGACTTTAATCAAAAGACACCTAATAACCAGTGTTGGCAAGATTGTAGGGAAGTTTTATGTTGATTATGGGAATGTAAAATAGTATAGCTGCTTTGGAAAACAATCTAGTTACTTAAAAAGTTGAACATAGAGTTACCATATGATCTATTAATGCCACTCATAGGTATACATGCAAAAGAATCAATAACAAATGTCCACATAAAAACTCATATGTGAATGTTAACAGCAGCATTATTCATGATAACCAGAAAGTGAAACAGCCCAAAAGTCCATCAGCTGATGAATGGATAAACAATTGTGATATAGCCAGACACTAGAATATTATTCAGTCATACGAAAGAATGAAAAACTGACATAAGCTACAACATGATGAACTTCAAAAATATCTTAAGTGAAAGTAGCCAGTCAGAAAGGAACATATTATATGATTCTATAGATTAGTAATCAAGGCTTGAAGAGGAGGGAATGGAGAGTGACTGCTTAATGGGCAGATGTATTCTTTTTGGAGTGATGAAAATATTCTAAAATTAGATAGTGAAGGTGGTTGCACAACTTTGTGATTATACTAAACCCACTGAATTGTACATTTCTAAAGGCCAGATTGTATAGTATTTAAATTATGGCTTATTAAAAAATAGGGAATAACATAAGTATATGTAGGTATAAATTATACCTTTATTTTACACTGGACGGTGAATTCCTGTTAGACAATGAACTTCCTGAAACAGGAACAGCATCTAATATCTAGAACAAAACCTAGCACCTAGAAGGTGCTCAGTTTTTTTCCAACATGCTATTATGACAAATTTCGAATATATAGAAAAGTTGAAAGAGGGTTATACAGTGGACACCCACAAACTCATCCTCAAGATTCTACACTTGATAATTGTTTGTTAAATTTGCTTTATCACATAGCTGTTAATCCAACCTTTGTCTTTATCAGTTCAACCAGTGTTTTTGATGCCTTTCAGAGTAACTCAGACATCAGTTTACTTCACCCCTAGATTCCATCATTGTATTGTTAATTAGTGTTTATATTTCTTAATGGTTCTTTTAACTTTTTTGAAGGTATAATTTATAAAGTGAAAAGCACAAAATCTTTTTTTTTAATGTTTTTGTTTTAATGTTTATTTTTGGGAGAGGTAGCACATGTGAGCATGGGGTGGGGGCTCTGGGGGTAGGGGGACAGAGAATCTGAAGCGGGCTCTGTGCTTGAACTCACTAACTCTGAGATCATGACCTGAACTGCAGTCAGATGCTTAACTGACTGAGCCATCCAGGCATGTGAAATGCATAAAACTTAAGTATACCATTCAAGTTTTGGAAATGTGTACACCTGTGTGATATGCAACACTCCTCAAGATAAAGATGATCAAAGTTCTCATTTGCCCCTTTATAATCATTTGCACACACCCCCATCTCAACTCAGGAAAACACTGTTCTGAATTAAAACACATTTTTTTTTTCTGATTCTAGAATTTCATATAAATCAAATCATACAGTATAAACTCTTGTGAAAGGATTCTTTCATTAAGCATAATATCCTGTTTTACTTTTTATTAATTTTACTTAATACTTTATATTTTGAGCAGTTTTAGGTTCACAGCGAAATCGAAGGGTAGATAGAGATTTCCCAAATACTCCCTGCCCTTTAACGTGTATAGCCTCCAACATTATCAACATCTCCTCCAGGGTGATACATGCTTTACTCTTTATATTTTACATTCTGTGTATTTTTGCAAATGTGTAATGGCATGTGTCTCCATCATTATGGTCTCATATAGAGTATATTCACTGTCTTAAAGGTATAATATCTTGGAGATTCATCTGTGTTGTTGCATATATCAGTAGTTCTTTCCTTTTTATTGCTAGATACATTGTATGAATATTCCATAGTGTATTTTAGCCATTTTCCTATTGATGGATATTTTGGCTATTTCTAGTTTGGGTTATTGTAAGTAAAACTTTCCTGGACATTATTCTACAAGTCTCTTGTAGACATGTGCTCTTCTTTATCTTGGGTAGATATCTAACAGTCGAAGTGTATGTTTAGGTTCTTTTCTTTTTAAAGAAATTAAGTAGAATTTTTTCTAAAATGGTGTACCATTTTACATTCCCGTCAACATTGTATAAGATTTCCAATTGTTCCACATCTTTACCAGCATTTGGTGTCATCAGTCTCTTTTTTACTTTTTGCCCATGTGATGGATGTGTTGTGGTAACTCAGTGTGGTTTTAATTTCCATTTCATTGATGACTAATTATTTTGAAGTTTTTCATGTAGTTATTGACTATTAATATATTTACTTTTTTCAAAAGTATGTTAAATATTGCCTTATTTTTAAGCCTTTTTTGGGTTTCATTACTGACTTGTGATTTATATATTCTGAATTCAAGTCCTTTGTCATATACATATTTTGGGAATACTTTTTGCCAGCCTGTGACTTGCCTAATTCATTATTAATAGGTGTCTCTTCAGCAGAGGTTTTTGTGTGTGTGTTTTTTTTAAATGATTCTTTATTTTTGACAGAGTGGGGGAGGAGCTGAGGGTAGGTGCACAGAGGATCTGAGGCAGGCTCTGCACTGTCAACACAGAGCGTGATGTGGGGCATGTACTCAGGAACTGTTAGATCATAACCTGAGCCAAAGGCAGACACTTAACCAACTGAGCCACCCAAGTTGTCTTGAGCAGAGTTTTAAATTCTGATTAAATGTAAAATTCAGATTTTTCCTTTTTAACTGTTCTGTCATCTAAGAAGTGACTAGATTTTTCTTCTGCATTAAAAAAAGGAGAGAGAAAAAAAGGAGAGAGAAACTCTACTGTTTGCTAGCAGATTAGTAGGAATTAATTTTCTCAATTGTGTAAAGCAGGGATCCTTTTATTGTGGGTGCTGTGGATTTCTCTGACACTGGTAAAGCCTATGAACCTCTTCTCAGAAGGTTTTAAGCCTCTTGATTTTGATATGCCGTAGTATCCTTTCTACATGTTACATTATGGTTTTTAGGTCTGTGAATTTATAGTTTTCATACATTCTTAGAAAAATTGTGGTCATTATTTCTTGAAATACCTTTTTCAGTTCCCCCCTCTCCTTTGGAGACTGTAATTACATGTATATTAGACTACTTGTAGTTCAGCAGAGCTCTCTGATGCTCTGTTCATTTTTGTTCGTTTTCCTTTTATTTTTTTATTTTTATTTTTTTACAAATAGTTTATTGTCAAGTTGGTTTCCATATAACACCCAGTGCTCATCCCCACAAATGCCCTCCTCCATGCCCATCTCGCCACCCCCCCCCCCACATCCATCAGTCCTCAGTTTGTTCTCTGCATTCAAGAGTCTCTCATGGTTTGCCTCTCTCCCTCTCTCCCACTATTTCCCCCCTTCTTCTCCCCCATGGTCCTCCGTTAAGTTCCTCTTAATCCTCCTATACGTGCAAACATATTTTGATTCATTATTGAGAGTTTCTATTTCTGTCTTAGTTCACTAATCTTTATCTAATCTGCTATTAATCACATCTAAGTTCTCTTTTATCTCAATACTGCATTTTTTATCTCTAGAAGTTGTTTAGATTGTTAAAACCTATCTTTCATATTTCTCCTTGTTTATGCTTTCTTAAATATCATTTTATTTATATAGCCATTTTAATGTCCGTGTTTAGTAGCACTATGAACTGTGTCATTCCTAGGTCTGTTTCTAATGAATGACTTTTTTCCCCTCATCTGTGTTATATTTTCCTACATCTTTGCATGCCTGTTAATTTTTAAAGAAAAAACTTTTTAAAAAAAGTTTTATTTTGAGAGGGAGGGAGGATGGGCATGAGCGGGGGTGGGGAGGAGGGCAGAGAGAGAGGGAGAGAATCCCAATCTCCATGCTCGTTCATGAATTGTAAAATCATGACCTGAGTGAAAGACAAGAGTTGGATACTTAACTGACTGAACCACCTGGGTGCCCCATATTGCCTGATAATTATTAATTGGATGCCAAACATTGTAAATTTTATCTTGTTGGGTGCTGGATATATTTGTATTCTAGCAAAAATTGAAGTTACTTGGAAACAATTTAATTCACTTGTCTTTAAATGGTTTTGTGTTTTTGTTTTTGGTTTAAATGCTTTTTAGTTCAGATCAGAGCTGCCATTAACTTAGGGCCAGTTTTGTCCCACTACTGCCACAATTCACCATTTGAGTTATTTCTTGATGGTTTTTTTCTTTCTTCTTGCTGAGAACACAACCTATTCGCTATTTTGCATTAACTATTGAGGGATTCTTTTCTTTGCTTTTTTTCCTTTGGTTCTTTTTATGGCCTCAGTAGTTCCTGTATGAAACTGATTAATACTTAGCAGAGGCCTGGAGTTGGACCCTCTGCAGCTATGAAGATCTCTCTCTCTCTCTTTCTCTCTCTCTCTCTCTGTCTCTCTCTCTCTGAACAGGTCTTTCTTGTTTGGTACTCTGCCCTGCAAACTCTAGCCACCTTAGTCTCCCTGGACTCACTACTCTATCTTCTTATCCAAGGAGACTACTGAGCTCTGCTCCAATTCTGTCTGTCTCATCCCTGGTTTAGAAATTCTTTCGAGGTGGTATGGTGGGGCAAGCATACACTTCATTTTTCTTGTTTCCCATCTCTCAGGACTCACTGGCTTAACTGCCTGATACCTAGTTTTGAAAAATATTTGAAAAATATTATTTTCCATATTTTATCTTTTTTGTTTTTTTAAATATGTGCTTCTATGTTAATACATTAATGACAATTAGCAGGAAGTCTAATAACTGTCATAGTTTCAAAGGCATAATGTGTGTAAATGGTATTTTGAGTTAGCTTCACAACTATTACTTGATACATCTGATTTTTGTAGGTTTTACAGTTGATCGTGATGCAGTTGTGATTTGTTAGTTTTATTTATAATTAAACTATGCACCTGTGATTTGTTACATATTTTCATAATGTGCTTGCTACATTTTAAATACTTAATATATATTTTTCTGTTGAAATTTATGAAGTCCCTGAATTTTATCAAAGGGCCCTAGATTAAGATGCACTGTTCTGGGGGCTTGTCGGGTGGTTCAGTTGGCTATGCATCTGGCTCTTGATTTTGACTCAGGTAATGATATAATGGTATAATAGTTTGTGAGATTGAGCCACCCACATTGGGCTCTGCACTGACAGCATGGAGCCTGCTTCTGATTTCCTCCCTCTTGCGTGCGCTCTCTCTCTCTGTCTCTCTCTCTGTCTCTCTCTCTGTCCCTCCCCCACTCATTTTCTCCCTCTCTCAAAATAAATAAATCTTAAAAGAGAAAGATGCACTGTTCTTAAGGAAAAGAGTATTTTAGGAAATTGTAGCCAGAAATTAGGGAGATGTCTTTTTCATTTCAAGGCTCTAATTCATTCTTTTTGCAAAACAGTGGCCAGAGATTTGAAACTTTAGAAGCCTCTTTCATCAGAATCCCTCTTAATTTCTTAACTTAATATTAAGTATAAGTTATAGTGGCTGTTTTTCAGGCCTCTTTTAGTGATGTTTCTTTTGTTTCACAAGATCAAGCAGTGGATACTACCTCTATTTTAATGGTTTATAGACAGCAGAGGTTGAGAGTCCAGTTTGTGGACTCAACCTGGCCATTCCTAACTGGGTTGAAGTGACCTAACTTGTTTTATAACTGAGTTGATATTCATTGGTGTCCAATTTGAGAACTTAGGGACAGTTAATAACAGGCTTTATTCATCAATAGAAACTGATAAAATATATATGGTTACACAGCAAGATTATACAAAATATTTTCTGGATTGTACCTTTTATAATTTTAAGTAAGATGCCTATGGTGTACTGTATTTTAGATTCTTTAGTTACTACTTTATTTTCCTTTCCAGATGAATGAAGGTAAATAGCCATGTTTCATAACCTTTAAGTACAGTATGTTCCAGGAGTCCCCTGTTATAAGGATTAAAGAGTTATGAAATTATTCTAGCCAGAAAACTAGCTAGAAATTCAGATTCAGTGGATCTGAATGAAGATGGTATTTAATGGAGTGTGTGTTTTATAGATGTATCACTAAGCAGTAAATATGCTTGAATTATATCATGAATTTTCTAAAAGTGATTTTCCCTGCCTAAATTACATGATGATACATGTTTTTTGTTTGTATTGTTTAGGGTAACGTTAAGGGGTTGGGATGGAGTTTGTCTTGATGAAAGAGGCATAAGTTGGAGTGGTTGGAATTTAAACCCTTTACCAATTTCTAACCAAATGAAAGTTCTTTGCTATAATTTTTTCTTCTCTAGAATAGGAAAGAATAATATATGTTGCCCACTAATAAAGAGTCACTGACACTATTTTTTTTATTTCATATAAGAATAATTCTATTATAGGGACACCTGGGTGGCTTAGTTGGTTAACCATCCAACTATTGATCTCAGCTTAGGTCTTGATCTCAGGGTTGTGAGTTCAAGATCTGTGTGAAGCTTACTTAAAAATAAAGGATAATTATATTGTAATACTTTTGTTCTTAGGGATAATTGTTTTTTTTGGGGGGGTTGCATTTAATTTTGTTTTTATTTTAGAGAGTGGAGGAGAGGGCATGGAGGTTAGGGGGGAGAGAGAGAGGGATGTGTGTGTGTGTGTGGGGAGAGAGAGAGAATCAGAATCTTAAGCAGGCTTTATGCTCATTGCAGAGCCTGATGAGGGGCTTGATCCCTTGACCCTGGGATCATGACCTGAGCTGAAATCAAGAGTTAGATGCTCAACCAAGTGAGCAACCTGGACACCTTGGAGTGGGGGATGCCTTTTGCCTAGGAGTGCTTGACATTTTTTTTTTTTTAATTGGGTACATCAGGAAATAAAGAACTTTCTTAGATATTTATGATACTGTGTTTCTGAGAAAACTCAGGTTTTTAGCACTTAAGTGTTATTTTTGGAAGTTAGTTTTTAGTTAATGGAATGGTAAAGAATGAATTTATTTCTTGTGTTTATAAGATACATTAAAATTATGTTATAAACTACTCTCCATTTAACATTAATTATGGACTATAAGGGATTAACATAGTATAACATATAGAAACTTGAGAGTAGTAATGCTAAATTACTGGCTTCAACTAATAATAACCAGTGCATAATTTGTTCATACTTTGTATTTCAAAAGAAGAATGTGGAAGAAATATTTTTATAGAATTTACATTCCTAATTTCCCTTTTAGTCAAATTCTGTTGATTTATTTAAAATGACTTTATTTTGCTAGGTGCTGAAGATGAAACAAGAATAGATATGCAGTATCCTGCTCAGTACAAAGGCCAAGAGCTGTATGCACAGCAAGATGATGAGCAGCCACAGGGATGGGTATCATGGGCCTGGTCATTTGTGCCCGCAATTGTGAGTTATGATGATAGCGAGGAAGACTTCCTTGGGAATGATCCTACATCAACCATGCATCAGCAGAAAGCACAGACTTTGAAGGATCCTATTGTGTCTATAGGATTTTATTGTACGAAGGCAACTGTAACTTTCAAAGTAGGTTTCCTTTTTTTTGCTGTTCATATTTCTTTCATCTTTAATGCATTAATTTTGACTTCTGGAAAAGGGTCTGGTTTAAAGTTTGTTTCACACTTAATAGATGTAAGATATGCTAGCAGTCCTTCATAAAATTATTTCTTCTCTAGAGTTCAGATTAGAAGTTGGGTCTGGGTCTATAAATTTGAGAGGATTTTATTAAGGCTAGAATCAGTATAGATAAAAAGGAGAGGTTCTAGGGCCAAACTCTGGGGCACTGTGATGTTAAGTATTTGGAAAGAAGAGGCAGAAATAGTGTGGGAAACTGAAAATAAGTTAGGCAGAAAACCAAGAGTGTCTGTCTGGAAGCTGAGTGCCATAAATGTTTTAAAGTTGACAGAGTAGGTCATTTGTGAGAATGGATCATTAGATTTGGCATTGTGGGAATTGTTGGTGATCTTGAATAGAGCAGTGATTTGACACTGGTGGAATCTTAGCTGGAGTTGGTTAAAAGCAAATGGGAACACTGGTGGGGATGTAAAATGGTATAGTTGCTGTGGAAAATAGTTTGGTGGTTCCTCAAAAAGTTTAAATATAGAGTTATGACAACAGTTCCATTTCTAGGTATATACTCAAAACTCTACTCAAAGAGATGTACATGAATGTTCATAAAAACATGATTCACAACAGGCAAAAGATTGAACCAACCTGAAGTCCCTGGCTGAATCTCTTGGTTGAGCATGCGACCCTTGAGTTTGGAGTTGTGGGTTTGAGCCCACACCATTTGGGTATAGAGATTGCTTAAAAATAAAATAAAACACTCTAAAGAAGAAGTTGAAACAACCCAAGTGTTTATCAGTGGATGGAAGAATAATAGCCTTTTCAGGAAGTTGTGGATATTATTTTCTTTGTAGTATACTAAACTCAGTAAGTGGTAGTTTAATAAAAGGCTACTTTGAAAAGTTATCTCCAGCTCTTGGAAATTGCCTGGTATATATTGAACAAATAAATTCATCCATCCTTTTACCTGTTTCCTCATCTGCTTTCCATTGTCCAAAACTTTGGGATTCTTTTTTAGATTTTATTTCTTCAATTTTATTTGTCTTTGTTGGTTTATTATGGAGGCATTTTTCTGAAGGAGGTCAACACCTCTGTTCAACCTGTGAAGTAGTATTCCAGGTAACTTGTTAGATGTTGGAAGTGTGGAACAGAAAAAAAAAAAAAATCAAGTTTTTGCCTTCATGGTGTTTTTAATTTGACTCGGTTGTTTAACTGCTTGAAGTGTCTTGCTATACAATTTATAACTATAGCAGATGGTAGATAAAAATACTTTTAAAGTCTTTAAAGACTTTTCTAATAAAATCATTAAGTATTTTCTAATATGACAAACCCTGTAAAAGGTAGAAAGTGAGTTTTAGCAAAAGTTGAGCTTAATTGGTTTAAAAGATTTTTTTGGTAATAAAGTTTGGGGCAAAAATGATAAAATAGCTGTGCTATGGTGACGTCATTTTTTTTCTGAATTCTTCTATGGCACACATTTTTTATTACAGATTTCATAGTTAAAATTCACTGATCTAGCTTTGAAAGGGAATATGCATCAGTCTGTAAAGTTAAAAATAAAATAATAAAATCTTTAAAACATATAATAAAGCCAACTATTGCCAGCAATCATTACATGTATTGTCAATTTTATTTTTTAATTTATTAAAAAAATTAAAAAAATTTATTATATGATCACCTCTGTACTTAATAGATGTTTTTGGCAGTAATTTTAATTGTATTAATTATAAGTATAAACAAGCTTAAGTTCTTAATCAGCTTAACAATAACCCACAATCCTCGGACCAACTTCAAGCTTAAGTTCTTAAAGACATATAAACATATCTTAGTAACAGCACCATGAATTAACTATTTAGAGAACTCACATTAAACTTACAATTTTTCTTGGTATAATAATTTTTTGAGCAGAGTTGACACACAATGTTACATTAGTTTCAGATGTACAAGGAAAGGATTCCACATCTCTGTACACATCTTTATACATTATGGTGTGTTCACCACAAGTGCAGCTACCATCTGTCACCATACGATGCTATTATGGTATCATTGAGTATATTCCCTATGGTGTGCCTTTTATATTCCCCTGACCTATTCGTTCCCTAACTGGAACCCTGTATATCCCAATCTCCTTCATCCATTTTGTTCAACCCCTCCCCAGACCCCTCCTTTCTGACAACCATCAGTTTGTTCTCTGTATTTATGGTCTGATTTTTCTTATTTGTTCATTTGTTTTGGTTTTTAAATTCCACACAAGTGAAAACTTACAGTACTTTGCAGTTTTAGATGATACAAAAAAAGTTACTTTGAGTTTGTGAGGGAAGTTAGGGATTGCTAGCAAAGTTCTATCTTTTCTGGTGATGTTTGTATATTTACTTTCAAATTTGAAATTGTCCTGGTATATTTCTCTTCATTGATAAGAATTGTGTTAAACTAAATCATAATAGTTTGTAATTATATACAGAACTTTTATAGACTGTTGGGGCAGTACTTGTCATTAGTTAATAAATTAAAAAATTTTTTTGAAAATTTATGTCTCTAAGGTTTCTCTAAGGGAAATATGTTGATATTTAGGAGGAAAACATTAGAGTTCATTGTTCAGCTTGGATTTAAAGAATGTATGGAATTAATTTGTGGTTCATATTTTGTTCAGAAAATAAGGTCATGTTTCTGCATTAGCATTCTGAACAGTTGATATGAATCCAACAAAAATCATGCCAAATTAAATGTAGCATTTTAAAATCACGTTGAAAATTGTTCTTGTAATGTTTGAGTCCTTTTAATCAATTAATTGCTTTTTCTCTACAATAATTGTAGACAGCTGAAGGGTGATCAAGTTTAAAATACTGAATTTACTTGAGCATTTCATAGAATTGTATTTTAAAATAGCAACATTGTATATACCAGTTCTAGAAGCATCTAAGAAATAAAGGCCTATATGGAATAAACTATTTGCTATAAAAAGGAGAATAATTAGTTGATTTTAAGTATAAAGAAGTTATCATGCTTAAAATAACTTTTTGGCTTAGTTCTACTTGACGTAAGTTAAATATTGTTTTTATAACTTATTTTTTTAATGTTTATTTTTGAGAGAGAGAGGGATAGAGAGCGAGAGCGAGCATGCATGCTTGAGCCGGGTAGGGGCAGAGAGGGAGACATAGAATCCGAAGCAAGCTCAAGGCTGGAGCCTGTCAGCATAGACCCCTCCATGGGGCTCAAACTCATGAACTGCGAGATTATGACCTGTGTTGAAGCTGAAGTTCGACACTTAAACAAGGCACCCCTGTTTGTTTTTTTAAAAGTTTTTTAATGTGATCTTTGACTTTGCATTTATGTTTGAAGAATCCATCGACTACATAGGAGTTTAAGGAAGGGTCTCATTAGCAAACACAGGCAGAATACCTTTAAAAAATATAGAAATTTTATTTTAAAACAGTTTTAGATTTACAGAAGACTTGCAAAGTAGGGAGTTCACAGTAACTCATTACTCAGTTTCCCTATTGTTAACATCTTATGCTATCATAGTACATTTGTCAAAACTGGGACGCCAATTACTATTAAATTCAAGACTTTAATTGCATTTTATAATGTTGTTTTCTGTAACATGATCCCAACCAGGATACCACATTGCATTTAGAAAACTACCGTTGGAAAATAATTTTTCTCGTTTTTGGATACGTACGAGTTATGTGTTGTAAGCTTCAGGGGTGCAAGAGTTGTTGTTTTGGCAGCATCTTGATTAGTACTTGTTATCCAGCTGTCACCCATTAAGTGTTTGCATCACTGAATGAGTCTGAGACATACTATGGGACACATAACTTTGAAAGTAAACATCCACGGTCCTACTTCCCTCACAGAACTAGAATAAGTTTTGTTGACTCTGTTTGTGTCTTTTCATAATTTTCTTTTTGATGAAAAATTTGGGAGAAATTTTGGAAATGATTGAACTAAGCCTGGTTGAATGTATATTGAATTGAGGTTAAAATACATAGAAATTTTTTGCAGAATATGTGAATCATAACTATAAGACTTAGAGTTTACACAGCATTTACCTTTTCAAGCAATATTAAGACAAAGGAGTTAAATAAAAATAAGATGATACTTAAATTCTCTGTGAGTTTAGGCTAGCATGTTCAACCTTTATACCATGGATAATCTGTCACAGCTGTTTTTGTTGCACCTGTTTTCCTGCTTAATAATTAAATCTCCTGAGTCTTAAAATTGGCCCAGTTTCCATCAATTTATCATAATAATGACAGTTTATTGCTATCCTAATACTAATTTTACTTAATATTCTTACATTGTTTCTTAGCTCACTGAAATGCAAGCTGAGAGTAGTTATTATAGCCCTCAGAAAGTAAAATCTAAAGAAGTATTGTGTTGGGAACAAGAAGGAACTACAGTTGAGGTAATCTTTCAACATTGAACATATATTTTTAAAACTTTTTGCATGGCTTTTAGAGTTAATATTTAATAAATGCAGGCTTTTATCATAAGTGGTATGTTTAAAATACATTTATGGTTTTATATTTCTATTTTAGTCACCAGTAGTATTGGTTGAAATACTTAACAAAGATTCTACTGTAACATGGAGTGTTAATTTTTCCTTTTATGTTTTTCATTTAACTTGTGTGAGCTCATTTGTATGTGTAGATTAATGTTCATAAGGTGCCAGTCATTGAGGATACACAGATTTGAGGATACAGAGACAAGTTAGCTATTTCTTAATTTAGTAGGGTTTATGATCTGAGGAGAATAAATTTGCAAAGGCCATAATCCTAAAGAAGTTGTTTCTCCTAATTTAGAAATTCTACAATGAAAGCCTATAACATTTTCATGAAATTCAAATTCTTAGTTCTAATGTTTCCTTCACTCTTACAGGCCCTCATGATGGGAGAGCCTTTTTTTGATTGCCAGATTGGTTTTGTAGGTTGCAGAGCCATGTGCCTTAAAGGAATTATGGGTGTTAAAGATTTTGAAGAGAATATGAATAGAAGTGAAACTGTAAGTCAAAATCTCCGTTTCTTCTCCTCCTCTTGTTTTTTTCTTTGGATAGAAGGCAGGGATAATGAAGTGCTTATTGAAGTGCTTAACCGTACCAAAAAAATTTGTTAGACTACATATATCTTTGGCTTAAGAGAGGAACTTTACTGTTTTGCCCTGTAAGAAATTATAGAGCTCAGGGGAATTTAGAAAGTTGGTAGCACTTAACACCTGGACAGTAGTTCCAAATACTTCCCAATTCATAAATGTTTCTTCTTTCTTGTTTATGGCAGCTACTTGGAGTTCTTTTTTGGTTTGTTAAAATGTTCTTTGCTAAAATACGCAGTGAAAATGGAGACAACGTTCCTTGTCTTTTTATAGGGCTTCAAGTTGTAGTGATTTCTATGGACTACTGAATGGGTATTATGAAACCAAGGTTTTATTTTCTTTAACAGTTTAATGATTTTTCCTCCTGTTAAGAAATTTGTATTTATTTTCAGGAAGCCTGTTTCTTCATTTGTGGTGAAAATTTGAGTATGAAAGGTTTGACATACCTTACAAACTCATTGTTTGATTACCGAAGTCCAGAAAATAATGGTACTCGTGCAGAATTTATCTTGGATGCAGTTCATCATAAGGTTAGAGAATATATAGTTGAGCCAGTTTCTAGGCTCTGTTAGGGTGGATACTTTGTGTGAATACTTGTGATTGCCATTTTTCTTCTCAAGTAATATATTCTGAATGTATTGTTCATTGAACCATTTAGAGCATTGTCCAGCTTTTACCTTTAGAGAAGTTTGAAGAGTGCAAGAAGGTCTCTACTTATATATTGTATGTAGCCAGTTAGTTGGTTTCTCCATTCTCTAATGGTAAAATAGTCATGGAGGAAACTTGTAGAGTTGTCTTCTAATTTTAGTTCCTTTCTGTATGGGATTAATGGGAAGAGATGAATAATTTAACATTTTACTATGTATGTAACTTAGTGTTATCTGAATATTTTATATAAAAGTAGTGTACTTCTAATGGAATAAATTAAACATGAAAAAAAGTTTACCTGAAGGTTAATATAATAGAATAAATAAAATACATTTTAACTCTTTTTACTACGTTTACTTTTATAAAGAATTTAATTTTAATCTGCCTACTTACATATATTATAAATATTTTAGTCTGTCTTTAGTATTTAAGTTTCATTTAAGTGTACTAGATTATTTAAAGATTAAATATATTTGAGAGTATATATATTAGACAGTTTTGTGATGTTAATAAAGGTGAATGGTATACTCTCCTATTCCATTATAGGTATTCATTAACCAGACATTTTTGATAAAAGTGGTAAAATGTCTAATAGAGTTTTGGATGTCCTTTTGTGTGGTCTATTGTAGTGTTAACATTACCTTTCTTAGACGTGAATTCTTTGGATAGCCGCTGTTCTTTTGTTTTGGTAATCCTTTGAACTGATACACGTTCTGTCTAAGGATGTGTATCTGATTCTTGACCTATCAGGTTTTAAACTCAAAAGTCTCTTCTATACAATGTGTGTTCTAATTGCTTTTCTTTGTTGGCAGGAGACATACACTGAGATAGCTGGAATGCAAAGGTTTGGGGCTTTTTACATGGATTACCTGTATACAATGGAGAACATCAGTGGCAAAGGTACTAGTTTCGTTTCTTTACTTTTGCTTTTCCTTGAAAACAGAAACAAAAGACTTTCAGAATCAGTTAGTACTTCACTGGTTGTCATCTGTTACATCAGATTTACCTCCTGTTACTTTAGGGAATGGTGTAATTTTAATATCATGTTAGAATTTGGTTAGACACTTATATTTTTAATCTTCATGTAGCAGGTTGAGGAGACATTTTATATAACCAACTAGATTTAGTTCTGTTATGTACCCAATAGTAAAAGTTTGATACATCAAATTTCATATTACGTTAAGTTGTCAGAAAGCATAAACATTTCCTTTTATGTATTAAATAACATTTTGGAGTTTATATAGATCTTTTTATTTAAGTAACTGTTGTTTCAAGCAGAGTAGTGGACATAAATTTTGGAGACTATAGATACATAGTCTTTTATTATATGTTTCATTTATTAAAATGTTTTTCAAAATTTAACTGATATTTTATGTGTTTGTCATTATTACTATATTGTGCTTATTCTAATCTTTATTTTTGCATTGAAAACCTAGTAAAAATAGGTTTATCCTTTTTTGTTGTTAATTTTTCATATATTAAGAAATCATTTCTGTATGGTAGGTGATGAGTTAGATGTAGTAAATGGTAAGAAGACCAAAGCATTTCTCCAGAAACTAATAGGTAGTGTTTATGCACTTCAGTGATTATATACAGCACGTTAAGAACAGTAGTATAGATGCAGAGCCAAGAGTCTAGGTTAGAAAGTGACTACTTTTATGTGTGGGGTTAAAGACTTCACAGAGGAGTTGATCTTGAAGTTTTGTTAGATGAAAACAGAAAGGACAGTAATTTTCTGCTTCCTCTTTTTGTAATGGATTTCTAAATGTTGTCTCCTTGATAAACCTTGGATTTACTTTTTTCCCTGAACTCTTTTCTGAAGTTTATCTTATTCTTTTACATGGATTGAAGTACCTTCTATATGTTGTTTATGCACATATTTGTTATTTTAGTCCAAACTTCTTTCAATTTATAATATCCAATGCATATTTGACATTTTTACTTCTTTATGTGTTTCACGAATATTTCAAAACTGAATATGTTCAAATGGAATTATTAAAATCCCTATGACCATCTACTGCTGCTTCTCTTCTAGTTTCAGTCTTGGAACATTGTTCTATCTTCTGGTTCCTCAAGCCAGAAACCTAGGGATCATCATGACACACTCCTCCTTTTCTAGCTTCCAGTTCGTCAGTTTGACCAATTGACGCCTGACAAAAAAATGAATTGTCAAAATTTATCTACAAAATCTATCTTAAATTCATTTACTTCTTGTAAACTTCACTGTTATCATTCTCATTCAATATGCTGTTTTATCTAGATTTTAATTGCTTTTTTTTTACTGGCTTCCTGATTCTTACTCTTTCAGATTGATTTAATTCTGTGCATAAAATGTTCACTCACTGCCTTTGCATTGCTTTATTTAAATATTATTTTGTGTATCAGATTTTGGTCTTGAGTTACTTGGAGGATAGCATAGCCACTAAGGAAGATAGAAACAAGAAAAGATTTTGGAAGAAAACAGGGTTTTTTTTGATGTTTGATTTATTTTTGAGAGAGTGCAAGTTGGGACGAAGTGGGGGGCCGGGGCAGAGGATCTGAAGTGAGTTCTGTGTGGACAGTAGCGAGTGCCATGTGGCGCTCGAACTCAGGAACCACTAGATCATGATGTGAGCCGAAGTCAGATGCCCAATTGACTGAGCCACCCACGTGCCCTGGTAAAATGTGTTTTGAGTTACCTGTGGACATGGAGGTAGAGATGTTTAGTAGCCATTTATATATATATAGGAGAGGGTAACTCAGAAGTCTGTGTTCTAAGAACTTTATAAGTTGCTATAGTGTTATAGTTACCAAATGTGAAATGATATGTTTCTTCTGGCTTAGAATGGAGGCTTATACATGTGCTGTGGATTTGGTATCTTTTTAGGAGGTAGAGTATCAAGTAGCTGTTCTTCAAGGAAGGAAACTCAGCACTGAAAAATTTTATTCGTACATATACTATGGAAACATAGTTTATATTTGCTACTGTGCTTGTATATGGTCTGTGTAAGAAATTGGTGGTTTGTTAACTGTTACACTTTTCATATTTTCCATTTCCATGAATAGTGTACAGTGTTATAAATATCTGAGTCCTTTTTAATTTTAATTAAATTATTTATATCTGAGAGAGAGAGCTGGGGAGGGTTAGAAAGAGAGGGAGACAGGTTTGCCTGGTGTAGCTCTGGAAGACAATGGTTCTTTGTGAATGGAATGTTATTTACAACAAATTTAAAAATTGTTTTTAATGTTTATTTTTGAGAAAGTGCTAATGGGGGAGGGGCAGAGAGAAGAAGACAGAATTGAAACAGACTCTGAACTGATAGCTTAGTAGGGCTTGAACTCATGAACTGTGAGATCATAACTTAAGCCAAAATTAAGAGTTGGACACTTAACTGAGCCACTCAGGCATCCCTGAGTCCTTAACTTTTTAAAAACAAACTATTAGGTTATAAAATACAAACATACATTTATGTGCAGAATAGCAAAGAATTATAAATGAAACACCTGTGTATTCTCCACACTAAGCCAAGAAGTAGGACAGTATCTGCATCCAATATGCATTCTATGCATTCTTTTTTAAAAATCACACTCTTCTCCCTTCTTCACCAGAGGAAACTTACTGTTGTGAGATTTGTGGTAATTACTGTGTTGCTTTTGGTCTACTACTACACATCTACTTTCTCAGTTGTGCAGATAGGGATTTTTTTTTTTTTTGATAAAATAAAATTTCACTGTTAATTTGTGAATATTGCATGTACTTGAAAAATGTATTCATTTATTCAATAATCTGTTTATTCCTTGCCTGCTTTTAGGTAATTGTGTTTATATGTTTGTTTCTCATTGTGATTCTATCTTCATTTATAATGCGGTTATGGCGACGATGATTAACGATTATTTATTAAATGGTTTTAAATGGAAGGTGCTATTCTGAGTGTTTCACATGTATTAACTTGTTCAGTCCTCATAATAACCCTAAAGGTAGATAACCTTATCCTCATTTTACAAATGATGAAAACAGCTAGTCCTAGACAAGTTAAGTAACTTGATCAACATCACATACCTATTCTGTGGGATTTGAACCCAGCCAGTCAGACTGTACAGCCTGCATTCATAACGACTATATTCAGATTTTCTTCTTTGATTACTTGAAACAAGACATTTGTAGAATGAACTTAAAAGTATTTTGAATTCTCACAGAGATTAATATTAAATAATATAAAGAAATATTTTATCTAAAATGCTTGTTTTAGTGTCCGTTGACATTTATTTGTTTATGTATTCCAAATTACCAAAATACCCTAAATAAGTATCTAAATGTATACTAAACTAAGAATTTTGAAAAATTTGTAGTGAATTCTGAAATTTTGAAAGTGGATGATTGGTGTGTTTAAAGTGAGTTCATGATAGTATTCTAATAAATGCAAGAAACTAGTATGCAGTACAAAAAACTATATTTATTTTTGTTGTGATAAATGCCATAGTAGTTAGTACTTTACCCACATTATGAAATGACATATAAATAAAAATTCACTTAATAAATTTCCTGTGCTACTGCTTGGTATTGATAAGCATTTTCTGACAGTTTTTTTTTTTTTTTAATGTTTTATTTATTTCTAGGAGAGAGAGAGAGAGAGACAGCATGAGCAGGGGGAGGGTCAGAGAGAGAGGGAGTCACAGACTCTGAAACAGGCTCCAGGCTCAGAGCTGGCAGTCAGCACAAAGCCAAAAGAAGGGCTCGAACCCAAAAACCGCGAGATCATGACCAAAGAAAAAGTCGGACGCTAAACCGACTAAGCCACCCAGGCGCCCCTGACAGTTATTTTTTTATTATGCTGCCTGAAAGCACTCAGTGTTTTACAAACTAAATTGAAATATTTCTTATTAACATAACTGTTTGAATATTTGTTATTATGATTAGTGCCTTTCAAGTCTTTCTTGGGAAGTTACTCCACACGTTTTTTTGGACCTAAAATAAAAGCTGAAAATACAGCCTACAAAAGGCAAATTTTAGAGAGCTATAAAGAGGTAAAATTGAAACAGTTACTGAACTGAGGGCAAGGATGAGAGCGAGGCATCATGGCTCATTGCTCGTGTATCTCTGGATGTCTTGGGACAGTGTTGGTGTTAATTGAAGGGAATGCTGGAATAGAAGGACTTGATTCTTACATTATTTTGTATAGGAGTTAATTTTCTAGCTCATAGCATGGAGCTAAAGCAGACTCTTTCTTCTTAAAAAAAAAAAAAAAAAAAAAAAAAAAAAGACTCCCAAGGTAGAAGTTACAAGCAAACTTTAATGAGAAGCCGTGGGTGAAGAAAGTAGGTGAATCTCTAGTGAGAGAGGACAGCTGGGGATATGTGCACACTGACAATATAAATGCTTGGTGGGGTAGTTTTGATAGCTTGCAGAATAGGAAGAAAAATGTTTTGTATCCGTAGGTATAAAAGTACATATAGGAAGATAGGGGCAGTGTAGACGCTGTTGCTTCTGGCTGTCCCAGGGAGACTGGTTAAGTCCTTTCTTTTCACTGGACTACGTGGATGTTGTGTTGACTCTTAATGAGAGTAGTCAAACATTCAGGGGGCTGGCTTGACCCAAACATATTGAGGGTGGGTCCAGTTAATACCTTACTGAAACGATCTAGCTAAAAGCCCGTTGCAATTTTATATTCAGACAAGCCACTGGCATCTAAACTTAAACTGCCTTGTAATCAAGTTGTATTATCTGGGGGAAAAAAAAAAAAGCTTATAGGCTTTTGTTATTTTAGAGACAATTTGATGACTAAAAAAAGGGTCTTCTGATAAAATTACATTTATTTAGGAAGCCCTAATAGCCCTTATGGAACTCAAAACAGGGCACTTTCCATGCTTTGCATATTGTGATTTATAACCAAAATTTTTTTTTAATATATATATTTTTTATTTCTAGGAGAGAGAAAGACAGCGTGAGCAGGGGAGGGTCAGAGAGAGAGGGAGACACAGACTCTGAAATAGGCTCCAGGCTCTGAGCTTATAACCAAATTTTTTTGTTGTTGTCTTCAAGTTACCCTCCCTAACAGGTTTGCCTGGCTTAGGTCTAGTTCTTTATGTGAATGGCATGTTATTTATACCTAATTAGAAAACATTTTTTTTTAAATGGTTATTTTTAAGGAGAGACTGCTAATGGGGGAGGGGTAGAGAGAGAGGATGACAGAATCTGAGTTGTCAGTGCAAAGCCTGATATGGAGCTCGAATCCATGAACATGTAGAGATCGTGACCTTAGCTGAATTCAGATGCTTAAGAGCCATCCTAGTGCCCCTATACCTAATTTCTGATGTGACTCAGTATTATTTGTCTATATATATTATTTATGTTTTTATTATATATATGCATATCATGTATAAGATTAACTTTGATTGTTTTATTTGATGTGACATTTAAGTCTGTGGTCACCTTAATGTATGAATAATTTTTTTCTTTATAGCACTGAGACTAAAGATTGAACTGAACTCCTTTGTTTGAAATTACAGAAATGTATTCTTGAAAAAGTTATTAGAAGGTGTAGATACAGGACTTTTGTGTTTAATAGGGCTTTTCTAGATTCTACAGGTATTAGTGCTAGGAAGTCTTACTTTCCTGTTTTGTGCGAATAAACTAAATGGCTTAAGAATTAAAAATTACCGGGCCCCTGGGTGGCTCAGTTGGTTAAGCGTCTTGCTTCAGCTCAGGTCATGATCTCACGACTTGTGGGTTCGAGCTCTACGTCAGGCTCTGTGCTGACAGCTCGGAGCCTGGAACCTACTTCAGATTCTCTCTCTCTCTCTCTCTCTCTCTCTCTCTCTGCCCTTCCCCCGATTGCACTCTTTCTCTCACTCTCTCAAAAATAAACATTAAAAAATATTAAAGAATGATAAATTACCATATGTTGTCACTTATAACAGATGATTTATGTATCAAAACTGAATCCCTGTATAAGGAGTATACATATTAGATAAGGAGAAATACCTGTAGGTAGAGCCAAGATTTTTCTTAGAAGATAGGCCTTGGTGCCTCCTCAATATGTGGGGTGATAAGTGATTGAAGAACTTGGGTTCTGCACTATGAAGCATGGCTATAATAATTTTATTCTGGAAAAAGTTTAAAGCGAGTAGTATCTCTTGTTCATTTCCATGGTCAACTATACAACTCTTACAGTACCCTGTGAACATGTAATTGTAAACAATCTATTTTTCAGTGAAGCTTCTAAGATAAAATAGTAAAATGCAACTTTCTTCACTCATGTTTTCCAGTCAACATAATAGTATTGTGTATAGAATTATTGGATATTAATTAGCCAGTTAGATTTTAGAGAATAGTTTTCCTGAGAATGACTGTTTCAGTTTTATAGCGCTTCTTGTAATATTAAATAGATTATAGGGATAGTTGTTATTTGAATCAATGTTTTTTTGTTGATGATACTGTCTCATCTGTATAGAGAAGAATCTAGATGGGCAGTGTTCTGTGTATTCAGCCAATGAAGAATTGGTTTTAAGGCATTAAGCTATAAACTAAAAAGATAAGAGTAATATTAAAATTGGTATATCTGATTGCTTAAGATATTAATATAAGATTTGGCTTCTTGTAGGTTCTGCAAATCAACAAGACTTTTCTTCAGGGAAAAATGAAGATACGGGAATAGTTCAGGAGAAGTCTACCAAAAGCCTTGTTATAGGTCCTCTCGATTTTCGTTTGGATAGCAGTGCAGTACATAGAATTTTGAAAATGATTGTTTGTGCCTTGGAACATGAGTATGAACCATATAGTGGACTAAAACCAGGTTTGTTTTTGGTTTAATTTTGAATCTCCTGGTTGTTGATTTGAATGATTTTATAATCCAATTTGTATTTTGCTCAATTATACTTTAATATAGTTTGCCTATCTGCTTTTCATGTATTTAGTTGTTAAAGAATATAAAGGTGTGTAGAAGTTACAGGAGAGGTCAAGATTTGGAAATTATTTGTATAAGTACTTATTTGCCAGTATGTGCCAGTATTTTATTGCCATACCTTTTTGGGATTCTTTCCAGTGTGTATTCCTAAAATACCATTTTCTCCCCTTAAGTGAATTAAAAGGAATTGACATGAAGATGGACTCCAAACATACACATTTAGCATTCAAGGAGATTTAGGTTTTACTGGTAAAAAAGAATTTGCTGTACACCTGATTTCTTCTACATGGCATGAAGGTATCATGGTTTCCTAAAATAGAGCAATTGAGAGTAGGACATAATAGCATAATAGAGTAAAGGACCCCTGTGGGGTCAGACTGTGGTTTGAATTCTGACTCTTGCTTCTTACCTTGGGAAATTTAAGTAACATTACTGATTTTCCATTTTGCTGTCACTATAATAAGTTTAATTATTGTGACAGAAATGGTCAAATTGTCTCCCCAATATCCATTAGTCTCTTATTTTATGGTAAAAGAAATTTCTATGATAGAAATTTTTATGTTAAAAATAAAGATGACATATCCCAAGTATTGTCCCATGCCTCAAGGTTCTGGCTACCAGGATGGGAGCAGAAGTTTATGTGTTTGGGCCATTACTTTAAAAGGAAAAGTGCAAGCCGGACTCAGATTTTCGTGTTAAAGAAATAAACTTCTGCTGGTTCAAACTTTTTTATTTGATCTTTGTCATCGCAACTTTACTGCTATCGTAAATGTTACACTAATAGGACCTACTTTGAAAGATTAGTGTATGTAATAGCATATAACACAGTGCCTAGTGCATTGTAAGTGCTTGACATGTTTATGCATTCATTTCTTGCACCTTGCTTGAATGCCTACTCCATTGCAGACACTCTTATAAGTGTTAGGAGAGTATGTATAGAATGGCTAAAATCAAAGATCGGGGAGAATGTGAAGAAACTGGATCACTCATTCATTGCTGGTGGGAATATATAATCTAGAGCCACTTCTGAGAACAGTTTGGCAGTTTCTTTAAAAACTAAACATTCAGCTGCCATATAGCCTAGCAACTGTCCTCTTGGGCGTTTTCCCCAGAGAAATGAAAACGTAGGTTCACACAAAAATCAGTACATAATTTGTTTTTCTCATGTAGAAGTTCAAGCTGGTAGGTGCTGTAGGGGTTTAGGGTGACTGTTCCAGCAGGTTGTCTTAGACCCAGACATGACACTCTGTCTTGTTATTCTACCATCCTCCGAGACACATCTCATCCACATGATAGGATGATACATTACAGTATTGAATTTGAATCAACAGGAAAGGGGGAACAAGAGACAATGGTTGGTATGTAGTTTAATAACATGGCTCTGTCACCCATTGACCAAAACCTAGTTACATGTCTCTATACCTAACAGCAGGGGAGGCTGGAAAGTATAGTTTTGGGAGTTCCAATACTGGACTAAAGTTCAGAAGTTTTGTTGGTAAAAGAAAGGTTGTAATTAGCAGTATCTTCTACAGTGGAATCTTATGCCCCCCCCCCCATGTATATATCGCATGAATTTTTATCTGAAGCAGTTTATCATCTCTGATTTTGTGTGTGTGTGTGTATGTGTATGCACACATATACATACTGCTGTTCATTTTAGTTTAATATACAGACAATTCTCACTTTGGTAAGTAGGAACCATAAAAATGTACCAGCTGAAATCATGGAAAGCGATCATAATCAGTGGGACAAATTGGAATTGTTTCACACTTTTGGATATTGCTGTCAAAACATGAAAGCACTTCTTACTTGTATGAATGTATATAGAAATGAAAAAAAATGGAAAGGGAATAGTAAGAAAGTATGAGTTTTATTTCTTTGTAAAAGAAAAAATTAAGAGTAATTTAAATGGTGCTTGTCGTCTTGTCATAGAACTGAGAATATAGAATGGTTGTCTTTCCTTTTTTTTTTAGCAAACTGTCACACTTCCAAGTTTGGATTAGATTCCTGCACACTTAAATGATGTGAACACCTCTGAGAGTTCCTTTAATGGGAAGTGTTTTGTTTGCAGTACTTCCTGTGGGACATGTTCAGACCTCTTTATTCTTTTGATCACAACCACTTGAACATCAATAAGTTTGTCTTCACTAAGTTCCCCTGGCTACACAGCAAGACTCTATCCAGTGATACAGTGTTGATATTCCCACAGTCACCTTTAACTCCTTGTATGTTACCAGTCTGTTTCTTCGCTGCACTTTCATCTTTGATTGCCAGTTCTGTTTAAATTATCCATTTGTAAAATGTCACATGGGTTTATCACTGCAAACAAGGAGGCAGTACAACTACATGCTTTGCTGTCTGTACATGAGTTAAATAATAGGTATGAGATACCAGTAACCAAACCTGAGAGACTTTGAAAGAAGTGACATGATTGATCACTGATCATGATGCACATTTTTTATTTGTTATGATTTGTGGATTAAAGAACTAGTAGTTAAGTCTTGTACTTTATGTAGTTATTATACTGTGGTAACTGATACTTGAACTGCTTTTTTTGGGGGGGAGTGGGAACTGAAAGATAATGAATTCATATATACCAAAACTGTGCACAGTAAGAGCTGCTTGGTATGAGTGTGTATGTTTTGGAGTACTTGATTCTCCATTTTTTAAACTATTTATTGAGGCGTTATACACATATTGGAAAACACAAAACCTAAGGGTATAGTTCTGTGAAGTTTGGAGACTTAACCACATCTGTGTAACTGTTTAAGAAATGGAAACTTAGGAGCACTCCAGAAGTCCCCTTTGTGCTTTCTTGTTACTCCTCTGACCCCAAGGGTAACCATTCTCCTTACTTCTGACACTATGGATTTAGTTATTTTGCTTATTTTATAATGCATGTAAATGGAATCACAGAGTATTTTTTGTCTCTGGCTTGGGCTTAAATTATGTTTGAGATTCATTTCATTGTTAAATAGTGTCCCTTTGTATGAATATACTGTAACTTAATTATCCATTTTATTATTGGTGAGTAGTTTTTGGTTATTATGACAGTGATGCCACAAACATTCTAGTACATGCCTTGTGGTAAACGTGTACTCCTTTCTGTTCGGCATGAAAGAGTGGAGTCACTTACGTAAAAGAATTGCATATGTTCGCTTTTAGAAGATAATCTCAGACTGTTTTCCCAAGTGGTGAAACCTCTTTATGCTCTTATCAGCAGTTTGAAGAGTTTTAATTGCTCTTGACTGGGGGCAGAGCAAACTATGATTTCCTGCCTTTTTTTGTGCAGCAGATGAGCTGATAATGGGTTTTGTGTTTTAAATGGTTGGAAAAAATGAAAAGAATTATATTTTATGAATATTAAATTTAATATTCAGTTTCTACAGGTAAAGTTTTATTAAGACATAGTCCTGCTCATTCAGTTATGTATTGTCTGTGGCTACTTTTGTGCTACAGTGGCAGAATTGAGTAGTTGTGACAGACTATATAGCCCACAAAGCATAAAATATTTGCTATGTGGCTCTGTATGTAAAAAGTTTGCTGCTGATTGGTCTTCATGCTTGCCAACACTTAGTATTAGTCTTTTTCATTTTAACCATTCTAATGTGTCAGTAATGCGATTACACTTATTTGCATTGATCTGATACTTGATGATGCTATCTAGATGCTATTTTGATAGAATTTTGGGCCATTTGGATATATTATCTTTTGCTTATTCAGATGTTTTTGCCCATTTTTCTATTGATTTGTTTATTAATGATTTTTTATAAGGTTTTGCATTAAAAATGTTTTAGTATGTTCTGAGTCCTTCAGTAGATAGTATGCTGAGTCTATCTATCTATCTATCTATCTATCTATCTATCTATAGCAAGTATCTTCCAATTTGTGGCTAGCTTTTGCATTATCTTAATGGTGTTTTGACAACCAGAAGCTGTTATTTTTTTAACAAAAGAGATTAAAAATTTCTTTAAAGTTTTAAAAAATATTTTAAACTCAAATACATAAATTTTTATATAGTAAAGACATAAATTTATGTTCTATTGTAGTGTAACTTCTATTTGTTAAACGTAACACATTATTTTTCAATTGCTTCGTTGTTGAAAAGAAAAATATAAATATAATTTTAAGGTCAATTATTTTAAAGATATTTAAAATATTTTTTTTGTTATATTTGCATTATTTCATTTTAGATATTAAGGATGAAAATGAAACCACAGTGAATCCAGAAGAAGTGGCATCTTTGGAGGAATATATACCTACTCGACATACAAGTATTACTCTCCTCAAATGTACCTGCACTATTTTCATGGCTGAATTCAACTTATTAGATCATTTGTTGCCTGTCATTTTGGGAGAAAAGGTACATTTTACAGTTTACTACTTATGTTATTTGCAGGTCCTGTGCTATTGTAAGAGGAAGGTGATAGAGTGAAAAAAAGTGCTTATATAGTTATCCATGGTGATGTTAAAGCAATGTAACTATGGTTGTTAATTCTTAGAAAGTTGTGTGTGTGTATGTCTATATACATATTTATGTATACTTTAAAATCTCAAGCTAAGGCTGTATAAAGAATTATTGAGCATGGGTCTAGAGGTTAGTCCATATACAAACAATGACATCTTGCTTTTGTTTCTAAACTTATTCTGAAAAACTACAACAAGAAAATATTTTTCAAGTGGGCTGACAGATTCAGCTAGCTGGTAAAGAAGCAACAAGCCCAGATAGATTCAGAGTTTTTTATTTACATGTAGACAGCAAAAGCAAGGATGAATGTTGTCCTGCCCTTTCAGGACAACTTTGAAACCAAAGGGCCAAATGACATGCAGCACAATCGTAGGGTACCCTGTTGTCAAGAGTTCAATTTCACACTTCGTCTAAGAAATTACATAGTCACAGCTGTACACTGAGAAAAGTAAGTGGAAACCCTGTGTCTCACCTGACTGAGGGTTCTCCTAGCAGTCTCCCTCAAGAGAAGAGGGTGAGAAGTGGCCGTTTAGAAGTTCTTTACAAAACTGGAGCGCTTCGGTGGCTCAGTTGGTTGGGTGTCCAACTGTGGCTCAGGTCATGATCTCATAGTTCATGGGGTCGAGCCTTGCGTCGGCCTGTGCTGACAGCTCAGAGCCTGGAGCCTGCCTCAGATTCTATGTCTCCCTCTCTGTCCCTCCCCCATGCATGTTCTCTGTCTCTCTCTCAAAAGTGAATAAACCTTAGAAAAAAACTTTAAAAAAGTTCTTTTCAAGACCCCCTATCTTCTCATGTCCTGAGAGTCGTGGGATATTCTACGAAGGCTTAGATCTGCTGTGGCTGCATCTTGCCTTTGTGGTCGCCGTGGGTTTGTGTAAGATTGTCAGGGTGGCACAGAGCTTGTTCCCTTACGGTACCGAGCTCTTAGAATTATTTGTAATAATAAGTGAGATGATCCACATGAACCATTTTGTACATATTAGGAACCCAGTAATTATTATTTTTGTCAGTGAAGACTTCCTAGATGATTAATATTTGTTTTAGGCCATACATATTTTATTGGTTTTTGTGTTTTCCATATACCTAATAAGGTGTTATTTGTTATCTTTGTTTTTTTGGTTATATTTCTTTTGATACCTACATAATGATAATTATAGAAGTAAAAACTGTCCTAACTTTAAATAAGAAGAACTTGTAGAAATACACAGGGAGTTAGTTGACTATGATACAGTAGTTTCATTTTGTTATTTGTCCCGTCATTTACTTACAGTTGTATTGCTAGGTAAAGAGATCATCTGGGGAAAATTTCAATGGAGAAAAAGTATATTAGCATTAGACATGAACTTCAGAGCAACTATGATTAATGAGTTCAAGAAAAGGACAAAAAGGTGGAAGCTTTCAGAAAAGACCTCCATCCATAAAAAGAGAACTAAAGCATTCCGAAACTGAAAACTATAACACAAGTTATAACTAATGGGATGGAAAAAGATATATCATGTAAATGCAAATCAAGGGAAAAACAGTATGGCTAATCTAGCCCCAGAAAATGTGGAGTTTAGGACCAAGGAATATTTTAGAAATAGTTATTTTGTAATGATAAGTGTTAACTTCAAGAATAGAAAAACACAGATAATTCTTATAGGTGTTAAGTTGAATGAAAGCAGGCAGTCATAAGTATGTACTGTATGATTCCATTAAGTTCAAGAATAGGCAGAACTAATCTGTGGTGATTGAAATGAGAGTGAGTATTGGCTAACTCTGGCCGTGATCCAGTATATTGCATGGGAGGGGATATAGGAGAGCCTTCTAGAGTGCTTGAAATGGGTGGTGGTTACAGATGTAAAATTTTGTTGAGCTTTTCACTAATGTTTGTGTGCTTTACCATTTGTTACACCTCAGTAATCAAAAATAAAATCACTTGAAAAAGTAAAGTAATTGCTTAATAAGTGGTTTAAAAATTATTAACCGTCAGAAACGCATGTTCAAGCATGTTCAACTTAGTCAATTTAGGCACAGTGTTTCTCAATAATGGTACTGTTGACTTTTTAGACTGGGTAAGTATTGTGTAGTTTTTACTTTATCTTTAGCCAGTGCCTGCTAAATCCTAGTATTGCTCCCCAATTATTGTGACAATGAAAGACAAAATTGTGAAACCACCCTTCCCACGTATTTTCATGTATGTCTGGATGGAAGGTCATACTGTTCCTCTTTGAGAATGACAGTATGGCATTTTAAGGGAGTAAGTTATTTCTAAGACCTGAAGGGGTTGCTTGCTAATCAGGGTTGATACTCCGGACATCTTGCAACCTACCTGCATTTATTTGGAAGCTTGGAAAGATTCTGTAACACTGAAAGTACCAAGATTAATTTGAAATTGTTAGGATTTTGTGAGCCTATAGCATGTATTATTAGTAGATGTGATATGGATCAGAGATTTTTCCATCCTGCAAATTTTGCTTCTTGTGTAAGTAGTCTTCTTGGTTCCTTAGTCATCTAAATGGTGGCTGGCTCTGAGATATCTAGGACAATATTTGGGAATGATTGAGCTTAGGAAAATACCTTTAAATGTGCTGAGGCACATATAACAAGCTATTCCAGTTGATTGAAAAAAAGTTGAGCTAAGTGGATAGTAATAATTTTACAATAAATACACATTTTTTGAAATCTAGAACATACTTAAAAATGTATAGAAGGTGTTTGTGGTTATGGTAAGAGAGTCCCATAGGAAGTCATCATTTCTAGATTGATTTGATAACATTGCAAAATATGCCAATCAGACTTCTATAGATGGCATTGCGCACCAATCACTGTTTTCCTGAAATACAAATAGAACTCTCTTATTTTCTAGAACTCCAGTAACTTTATGAATACTACAAACTTCCAGTCTCTTCGGCCTTTGCCATCCATTCAGATATTGGTGGATAAAATTAATCTGGAACATTCTGTGCCAATGTATGCTGAACAGTTGGTGAATGTGGTCAGCAGTCTTACTCAGCCATCTGATAATCTGCTTCATTATTGCTATGCACACTGTTACCTTAAGGTATGAAAAGTGAATTTTCTCGTTTATTAGTATTTGTTTTGCTTTCGGAGAATTAAATAGCTTTTTTTCTCTGGAGTTGTAACTTCATAGAATTAGTATTCCAAAGATAAATTTAAATGGTTCATAATAGATATATTCATTATTCAACATAATTAAATAAAAGTATAAGTATTTTAAAGTTACTTCTTCAGTTATTTGGGATTAATGGCTTGATGTTTATAAGATAATGTTAATTATGATTTTGGAAGATTTTGTATGTCATCGATGGTAATTATTAGGGTGAAGGATCACTTAGTTTATAAGGATATTTTAAAAAACTTATAATTTCTTTGAGGGGAGCATTTATGTGAGATAATGCTATATAAGGAATTCACACATTTGTTTTTTACTTTCCTCTTACTGAATTGATGTTAATTTCTTCATACAAAAGGAGAACTCTTAATGCTTTAAATCAAGTGATAGAAAGTTAATTATTGGGAGGCTTTGCTCAGCTCCATATATATATATTTTTTGTTAAATAATGCATTCCATTATATGTACATAAATAAACCAAAATATTGAGTAATAAGTAGTGTTGCTAAGCAAACACAGATGTGTAGTCTAAGTAGAGACAGCATATGTCTAATCAAATTCTTTTATGACTGAAAAAATCTATACCAACTTCAATTTAAGCATAAGTACTACTAAAAATGCACTAAATTTCATGTAAAGGATTCCAAAATTAGAGGACTCCAAAAGCATATTCCTGATTTTATTGGTTCATTCTTCATTGTTTCATGTTTCAAAGTTCTTAAATATTTCCAT
Source organism: Hyaena hyaena (assembly GCF_003009895.1). Classification (NCBI taxonomy): domain Eukaryota; kingdom Metazoa; phylum Chordata; class Mammalia; order Carnivora; family Hyaenidae; genus Hyaena; species Hyaena hyaena. The sequence continues at coordinate 258,536 of NW_024081368.1, forward strand.
ATTTGTAGGGCCAAAGGAAACCAATATAAATGTTGCAGTTTTAGATCATCTCTACTTTAAGAAGTTGAAATTGTTTTCAAACCATGTAGAGTAGAACATTATTTCCTAGAAGTCTGTGCAAAGCCCATTTTTAAGAGTATGGTGCAGACTTCCTTGATGAAAGAGTGACCCTCTTTCAAAGGGGTGTAGACACCGGAAAGTGTGATTCATAGGAGCCATTATTGAAATTATTTATCACAGTGTTTTATGTCATGTGTAGAGGAGCAGAAAGTATTTTTGAAAGCTAGATATATAGGTAATATTCTATATTTATGCTTTTTATTCATTCTTACAATTTACTGAAGTGTATTTTTTAAAATAGTTGTATGACTAGACTATCTGATAAAAATGTTCAGAATATTTGCCTTGTTTTGTTGAAAAAGACCTAGTTTTAAGCAGTTCACTAACCTTTCTAAGGTATTCTGCTTATGTAGGATTCATCAGTTTGGTAAATACTAAGTTCTTTACATACTGCAGACATTCAGCATTAAAGATGAATAAGGCATGTCCCATCCTTAAGGAGAATGGTCACCAAAGCCATTCATCACCAATGTGGTTGTCCTCCATACTGACCTAAAAGTTACTGTGATAGTTGTTTACTACTACTATTGTTAATATGTTAAAAGCTCACTTAAATTTCCAGGGTAATGTAAAGGTTAGTTATAGTGTAATCTAGATAAAGTTATGTTTTGGGATACACATTAAAGTTCTCTTTTATATTTTGGTTACTTTGACTATAGCTATCTATAATGGATAAGTTAACTGTTCCAGGAAGTTTAGTGTTGGGCAGAGCAGGAATATTATGTAGAAAAACTTGGCATTGACCTTAAGAATATTGAATACTTTAAAAAATAAAGCCTTGAGTCTTGAATATGTTATTGTAGTTTGGATGCTTGTTCATTCGCCTGGTACATTTTTAAATGTTTAGGATTTGGTAGAGAGTTTTAGTTTATATTTGGACTGTTTGGATCTGACTCAAAATACTGATTTGTTAAGTTTATAGCAGTTCATGTTACTTGGCATAATTACTATAACCTTTGAGGAGATTTTCAAAGATTAATTTTACTGTTATAGTGCTAAAATATTATGGTAGAGGATTTAAATCTTTATTTAATGTGTGTGGCATTTTAGGCCGTAAGTAATTTTCAATTAAATACTTAAGTGCTCAAGTTTTACTTTTGTATACCTAAATTTGACTCTAGTGACTGTATGGTAAAATGATATGTAGCACCCATTTCATGTAATTAAATTTATTTTTATTTTTTTATTAAAAATTTTTAAATGCATATTTAAAATACTTTTGTGAGAGAGAGAGAGAGACAGACTGTGGGCAGGGGAGGGGCAGAGAGAGAGGGAGACACAGAATCCTAAGCAGGTTACAGGCCCTGAGCTGTCAGCAAAGAGCCTGATGTGGGGCTCAAACCCATGAACCATGAGATCATGAGTTGAGCTGAAGTCCGTCGCTTAACCAACTGAATCACTCAGGCACCCCTATAATTAAATTTTTTAATTGGGAGAGTTGGCATGGATATGTGAAGAAAACCTGCAGATGGAACTTACTTTAGTATGTCTTATCAGGTCCTCTTTATTTAACTGCTAAATGCATCCTTTGAATGTGTGTGTGTGTGTGTACACACACACACACATATATGTATATATATACAGCATCAAGTAGCAAGGACATTGCAAAGCATCCAATGTTTGAAACATGAAGAAAGTAAGTTCATAGAAGCACCCTATAAACTATAGAATTATGTATAAATTTAAGACCTTGTTATTCATAAGGATCAGCTATGGCAGATGCTTCAGAGAAGTCAAGGAAATTATAGTAGAATCAAAACCTTTTGGAGTTTTTAGATTTGGTAATTTTGAGCCTCAACAAAATTGTATTCTATGGGGATTTGGAGAAACGTTACTTTCATACATGGCTGGTGTGTATAAATTGGTATCATTTTGGAGAGCACTTCTGCAGGATCTAATAAATTTGAAAACAAATCTGTCTCATACCCATCTATTCCAATTTTCAATGTCTATCCTAAAGCAGAGGTCAAAAAATTTTTCTTTAAAAGGTCAGATGGTAACTATTTTAGACTTTATATGCAAAATTTACTATATCATAGAAATACTTAAGTAATAGGGGAACAAATTTCCATAGATTTTGAGTTGATGAAATTAAAAATGTAATAGAATACACTTTTTTTGTAATATAGTTTTACTAATGAGAAGAATGGAATTCTTGGGGTAACATTTAACATCACTGGGGTTCCCCCTTAGTTTTCCCTGTCACCAAATGGATTTTGAATGTTCATATGTAAAAATTATTCATAGCTCATAGGCAGCACAAAAACAGGCATTGGGTGAAATTTGACCTGTGGCTTGCTGATCTCTGTCCTAGAGAAATTTTTGCACATGAAAATACATACAACTGGAGGTCTGGATATACTCACAGGGGTAGCTCTCCACAATGTAAGTTTTGGTGGGAATCCAAGGAGCACAATGGTATACATAAGTATGGTGCCATTTATTTAAATGAAGAAAACAGAATAATGCTAAATATTGCTCACAGGTAGATGAGATATAACATGTAGATGAAGGTATAACAAACAAGTGGACAGGAGACATCCCAGTTCTTGAAAGTAGATTTAAGTGGTTTGGGTGTGGTGTGGGGCCAGTGGGACTAGTATGAGTGTCATGGTTAAAGTAGATTTTAGGTATGTTTTAAGATTTTTAATTTTTTAAATAGTGACTTTATTGATACAATTTACATATAATTCATGTTTTTAAAAGAACAGAAATGAGTGATTTTTAGTATTTTCAGAATTCAATCATTACCAGTATCTAATTTCAGAACATTTTCATCAACCCCAAAAGAAACCCTCTGCCTATTAGCAATCACTCCCAATTTAACTCTTTCCCTTCTACCCCTTGTAACCACCAACTTACTTCCTGTTTCTATGTCTTTGCCTATTCTGGTCCTTTTTCTTTTCTTTTCTTTTTTTTTCTCTTCTCTTCTCTTCTCTTCTCTTCTCTTCTCTTCTCTTCTCTTCTCTTCTCTTCTCTTCTCTTTTCTCTTCTCTTCCCTCTTTTCTGAGAGAAAATAGACAATCTTAATCAGGTTCCACACCTAGCGCAGAGCCTGAACTGGGGCAGGGTCTCACAGTTGTGAGACCATGACCTCCGCTCAAAATCAAGAGTCCAGTGCTTAACTAACTAAACCACTTAGGTGCCCCTTGGACATTTCATATACATGAAATCATACAGCATATGTTGTTTTGTGACTGGTGGCTTTCCCTGAGCATAGTGTTTTTAAGAGTCATTCATATTGTAGCATGTATCAGGATTTTATTCCTTTTTTATGGCTGAAGAATAATATATGAATATACTGTATGTTGTGTATCCATTTATCTGTTGATGTGCATTTGAATTGTTTCTACTTTTTGGCTATTATGAATAATAGTTATGAACATCCGTGTATGGATTTTTGTATGAAAATAGGTTTTCATTTCTTTTGGGTATATACCTAGGTGTGGAGTTGTCTGGTTAAATGGTTAATTATTTTTAACATTTTTAGGAACTACAGTACTTTTTTTCCCAAAGGGATTATTAAGTCATTTTCCTGTTCTACTACCACATTTTTTATTTTTTCACATCCTCACTAACACTTGTTATTGTTGGTCTTTTTGATTTTTATTCATCTTAGTGGTCTTAAAAAGGTATCTCATTCTGATTTTGATACATACATCCATAATGTTTAGTGATGTTGGATTTTTTTTTTTTTTCCCACATCCTTATTTGCCATTTGTATTATCTTCTTTGGAGAAATATCTATTCGGATCTTTTGCCCATTTTTGAATTGTCTTTCTGTTGTTGAGTTATAAGCATTCATTAGATATTCTGAAGGATTTTATTTCTTTAAAAGTGTAGGTGACAGAATGACAATATTCATATTTTTAAAGTCTGGGTAATGAAAAAATTTATTTTCTCAGTTAAATTGTCACTGGGAAAAGTCAAGAGAAAATACTTAATTTCTCTCCATAAGAAAATAATGAAATTATCATTTTTCAATCCAGAGTTTCCTTTTGTTTTAGTGGATATATGAGCAGAAACTAGATTTAGAGGATTTAAGGAATGCATAGGCAATGAAAAAAAATGCAGTGTTTTCCAGGCATCTCTTTCCAGATAACTTGCTGATTAAAGATGAGAAATGGAATTTTACTGAGGATTGGAGAAGAGACAGTGGTGAGAAAGTTTGTTTTTTCTTTAAGAATAAGTGGAGGGGCTCCCGGGTGGCTCAGTCGGTTAAGCATCAGACTTTGGCTCAGGTCATGATCTCTAGTCCTTGGGTTTGAGCCCTGCATCGGGTTCTGTTCTAACAGCTCAGAGCCTGGAGCCTGCTTTGGATTCTCTCTGTGTCTCCCCCCTCTCTCTGCCCCCACTTGTACTCTATCTTTCTGTCTGTCTGCCAAAGATAAATGAACATTAAAAAAAATTAAAAAAGAAATGGAGAATCTAGCATACTTTTTTGGAGAGGGGAAAGAGGAAATGGAGGGAGGAAGCAAGGTAGAGTAAATTGTGAGCTAATTTACTCTAATTATGAGCTAAATAAAATGAAGCATCATAGGACCCCCTCTGACACCAACAGGTTTAGTGAAGCCCGATACCCTGTTTCCAGGTTTCCAAATAACTCTCAAGGTCCTGGTTGCCCACCTTCCTAATAGCAGAGAGTGTTTACCGGAGAGGACCTGTTCTTAACTGACTACTGGCTTGCCAGGCTTTGTGAGACAACTCAAGGAAGGTACGCTTCTAATCACGCCATAGGATCTGTACCACTTACCTACCTCTGTGGAGAGATTCTCAGAGCAAGAGGCTCAGGGCGGCCACAGTTCGTTTAAAGGGTCAGTAGTGCCAGTCCAGCGACACAGACCCCAAGAAGGGAGTGTCCCCTCCAAGGATTCCTCCCCCAGTCCCCAGCGTGGATGGGGGAGCCCGGACCAGCCGCTGCCCACTTCTCCATTGGTGGGGAACCAGTTGTATCTGCACACGTGTCTATGTTTTTTTAAGAACAGAAAATGAACAAATCCCAGAGAAGACCTGAAGCCATAGGACACTGAACTGCAGGAGTCAGGGAGGAAAAGAGTCCACTAAGAAGACAATCTCATAGGTGCTTGAGTGTGAACTGGGAAAGATAAAAACAGCCAGGACCAGAGACACGGAGGGAGGGGAGGGAACCCCTTTCCCGGGGATCCTCAGAGAGTCGAGGGGAAGAGAAACAGTGGCTGAAACTGCTCATCCAACTGTCCCTGGAGAAGAAAAAAACCTCGCTCGGAATGGAAGAGTGATCCTATTTATAGCTGTGGTGCTAACTTTGGGCTGGGTGCCCCTTCCCAGGGGGCGCCAGGAGAAACTGCTCCACTGCTCTCCTGGCTCCATCGCCAGTTGGGAAGCAGCCTGGTCTGCCGGATTATATTTTGAGCCGTATCAATAAAGGGCGTGGACCAAGACCTGGAAAGAGGCGTGGCTTGGGACATAGAGCACAACCCACCTTGGCTACTCCCCGGGCACGGGGAGATCTTACCCAAAAGAGTGAGTTGCAGTGCTTGGTTCGAGAAAGGACTGGGGCACCACCATTTTTCTCCCCACAACCACCAAGGTAGGACCTCAGGGATCAGCCCGAGTGAGACTTTAGTGGAGCGTAAGACCTGCCTACACCAAACCACGCCCATCCCTGCTAGAGAGCTGCCTTTGTTTGTTTTTTTTCTTACCTAGAGCCTGGGGCAGACCAACATGGATGCACTGCTGTGGTTAATTCTAGATCAATTCTTTCTATTCAGATATATTTTCCTTTCTTTCATTTGTATCCCTCCCCGCTGCTGGACTGGGCACAGTGGTCATTGGTTTGCTTAAACAATCACATTTAATCCTTTCTCTAGATGTATATTCTACATCTTCACTGCTACGTTTCTATCTTTCTCTTCTCTCTCTGGAGTAATCAGACTATATAGTTTCTCTGAGTAACATCATCTTCGTTTCTTTCTCCTCACCTCTTACCGTATTCTCTTTCTCTCTCTCTGAATTAAGCCTCTTAGTCTCTCTGCCTGGTCGTTGTCCAATTTCACTTCCTCCCCGCCCTGTCATTTCTCTCTTTGTATATGCTCTTCCATCAGCACTGCATACCCCCTGCTCTTTATTGGTAGCTGGGAATTCTGGTTTTATGCTTTTAGACTGTCCTTTGTCTATTTTTTTTTTCTTTTTTTATCTCTTTTTCTTTTTCCCTTTTGGTTTGCTTGCTGTTGAATTTGTGCGTTTGTGTGCCTTTGTACTCTCTGTGTTTGTCTGTTTTCTTTTCCAAGGCTACCTCAAGAAACAAGCCAAAGTACACATGGTATTTGGAGAGTCCCAAATACCACTACAAGTAGGGAAATAAAATAACCGAAGTCTCAACAAGAGAGATCAAGAGACACCATTCAAAGAACACTTCCTGAATGGACAGGCCCTGGACAGTGAAAGAGCCTTCTTTAATACAGTGGTACTCTTAGGTGCAGAGCACATAATAAGCTTTTAAGACTAACAAGAGACAGAAAGCTAGCCAAAATGATGAGATGGAAGGACTCTCCTCTAAAGAAATTCCAGGAAGAAATGACAGCTAAAGAAATGCTCAAAACAGATAGAAGCAACATAACTGAACAAGAATTTAGAACAATAGGGGCGCCTGGGTGGCTTAGTCGGTTAAGCGTCCGACTTTCGCTTAGGTCATGATCTCGCGGTTCGTGGGTTCGAGCCCCGCGTCGGGCTCTGTGCTGACTGCCAGCTCAGAGCCTGGAGCCTGTTTCATTCTGTGATTCCCTCTCTCTCTGACCCTCCCCTGTTCACGCTGTCTGTCTCTCTCTCTCTCCTAGAAATAAATAAAAAACATTTAAAAAAAAAATTTAGAACAATAATCATAAAATTAATCGCTGGGCTTGAAAAAGGCATGGAAGACATCAGAGAAGCCATTGCTACAAAGATTATGGAGCTTAAAAATAGTGAACTAAAATATGCTATAAATGAGGTGCATAATAAAATGGAGGCGTCCAATGCATGGGTCGAAGAAGCAGAGAGGAGAATAGGTGAATGAGAAGACACAATTATAGAAAAAGAGAGAAAAAGATAAACTGATCCAGGAACATGAAAGAAGAGTTCGAGAGCTGAGTGATGCAATCAAACAGAACAATATCCGTATCATAGGAATTCCAGAAGAGGAAGAGAGAGGGAAAGGTGCTGAAGGAGTACTTGAACAAATTATAGCAGAGAACTTCCCCAATCTGGGGAAGGAAACAGACATTGAAATTGCAGAGGCACAGAGAACTCCCCTCAGACGTAACTTGAATTGATCTTCTGCACAACGTATCCTAGTGAAACTGGCAAAATATAAGGACAAAGAGAGAATTCTGAAAGCAGCTAGGGATAAAAAGGCCCTAAAATACAAAGGGAGACCTATCAGAGTAGTTAACAGACCTACCTACTGAAACTTGGCAGGCCAAAAAGGAATGGCAGGAAATCTTCAATGTGATGAGCAGAAAAAATATGCAGCCAAGAATCCTCTATCCAGGAAACCTATCATTCAGAATAGGAGAGATAAAGGTCTTCCCAAATAAACAAAAATTGAAAGAATTTTCACCACTAAACCAGCCCTACGAGAAATCCTGAGGGGGACTCTATGAGGGAAATGTTACAAGGAACACAAGGTACCAGAGACACCACTACAAGCATGAACCCTACAGAGAACACAGTGATTCTCAACCTATATTTTTCAATAATAACACTGAATGTAAATGGACTAAATGCTCCAATCAAAAGAAATAGGGTAGTAGAACCGAGGGTAGTAGAACCGATAAAAAAAAAAAAAACAAGATCCATCTATTTGCTGTCTACAAGAGACTCATTTTAGACCCGAGGACACCTTCAGATTGAAAGTAAGGGGATGGAGAAATATATGTCATGCTATTGGAAGTCAAAAGAAAGCTGGAGTAGTTATACTTACATCATACAGACTGGACTTTAAAGGCAGTAACAAGGGATGAAGAAGACATTATATAATAATTACAGGATCTATCCATCAGGAAGAGCTAACAATTGTAAATGTCTACGCATCTAATATGGGAGCACCCAAATACATAAAACAAACACAAACAGGAACAAACTTATGGACAAGAATGTGCTAATAGCAGGGGACTTGAATATTCCACTTACAACAATGGATAGATCAACTAGACAGACAATCACTAAAACAATGGAGTTGAATGACACATTGGATGAGATCGATTTGACAGATAGAATTCTACATCCTGAGGCTGTGGAATTCACTTTCTTCTCAAATGTGCATGGCACATTCTCCAAGATTGCGTACTGGATCATAAAGAGCCCTCAATAAATATATAAGAATTGAGATCATACCATGCACACTTTCAGATCACAATGCTATAAAACTTGAAATCAGTCACAGGAAAGAGTCTGGAAAACCTCCGAAAACACGGAGGGCAGAGAACATCCTACTAAAAAAAAAAAAATGGGCCAATCAGGCAATTAGAGAAGAAATTAAAAAATCTATGAAAACAAATGAAAATGAAAATACAATTCAAACGCTATGGGATGCAGGAAAGGCAGCCGTTAGAGCAAAGTACATTGCACTCCAGGCCTATTTCAAGAAATTAGAAAAAGTGCAAGTATAAAGTCTAAGGACACCTAAAGTAGCTAGGAGAGCAACAAGAGCACCCCAACCCAGTAGAAGAAGAGAAATAATAAAAATCAGGGCAGAAATAAACAATATAGAATCCAAAAAACCAGTTGAACAGATCAGTGAAACCAAGAGTTTTTTTGTTTTGTTTTTGTTTTTGTGTTTTTTTTTTTGTTTTTGTTTTTAATAAACAGAATTGACAAACCTCTAGCCCGGCTTCTCAAAGAGAAAAGAGAGCACCCAAATAGACAAAATCATGAATGAAAATGTATTTATTACAACCATTCCTTCAGAAATACAAGCAATTATCAGGGAATATTATGTAAAATTATATGCCAACAAACTGGATGACTTAGAAGAAATGGACAAATTTCTAAACACACGCACTACCAAAATTCACATGAGAAGAGATAGAAAATCTGAACAGTCCCAAAAGTAGTGAAGAAATTGAATCAGTTATCAAAAATGTCCCAACAAATAAGAGCCCTGGGCCTGATGGCTTCCCTCGGGAATTCTACCAGACATTTAAAACAAAGTTAATACTCATTTTTCTCAAGCTTTTCCAAAAAATAGAAATAGAAGGAAAACTTCCAGACTCCTTCTATGAAGCCAGCATCACTTTGATTCCCAGGCCGGACAGACACCCAGCAAAAAAAGGACTACAGACCAATATCCTTGATGAATACAGATGCAGAAATCCTCAAAGAGGTACTTGCAAATCGAATGCAGCAGCACATAAAAAGAATTATCCACCATGATCAAGTGGGATTCATTCCTGGGTTACAGGGCTGGATCAATATTTGCAAATCAATCAGTGTGATACATCACATTAACAAAAGAAAAGATGAAAACCATATGATCCTGTCTATAGATGCAGAAAAAGCATTTGACAAAATATAGCATCCTTCTTAATAAAGACCCTTAAGAAAATTGGGATAGAAGGAACTTACTTAAACATCTTAAAAGCCACTTATGAGAAGCCTTTAGCTAACATCATCCTCAATGGGAAAAACTGAGAGCTTTCCCCCTGAGACCAGCAACACGCTAGGGATGTCCACTCTCACCACTGTTGTTCAATATAGTGCTGGAAATCCTTCCATCAGCAATCAGACAACAAGAGGGAAAAAAAGGTATCAGATTTTGCAAAGAAGTCAAACTTTCACTTTGCAGACGACAGGATACTCTACATAGAAAACCCGACAGACTCCACCAGAAGCCACCTAGAACTGATCCATGAATTCAGCAAAGTTGCAGGGTACAAAATCAATGCACAGAAATCAGTTGCATTTTTATACACCAATAATGAAGCAACAGAAAGAGAAATCAGGAAAATGATCCCATTCACAATTGCACAAAAAAACATAAAATACCTAGGAATAAACCGAACCAAAGACATAAGAGATCTGTATGATGAAACTATAGAAAACTTAAGAAGGAAATTGAAGAAGACACAAAGAAATGGAAAAACATTCCATGCTCATGGATCTGAAGAATAAATATAGTTAAAATGACATTATTACCCAAAGCAATCTACACATTGAATGAAATCCCAATCAAAATTGCACCAGCATTCTTCTAAAAGCAAGAACAAACTATCCTAAAATTTGTATGGAACCACAGAAGACTCTGAATAGCTGAAGTAATATTGAAGAAGAAAACCAAAATGGGAGGCATCACCATCTCAGACTTAAGCCTACTACAAAGCTGTAATCAATCAAGACGGTATGTTATTGGCACAAAAACAGACACATAGATCAGTGGAATAGAATAGAGAACTCAGAATTGGACCCACAAGAAGCGGGAAAGAGTATCCAGTGGACAAAAGACAGCCTCTTTAACACATGGTGCTGTGGGAGAACTGGACAGCAACATGCAGAAGAATGAAACTATATCATTTTCTCACACCATACACCAAAATAAACTTAAAATGGATAAAGGACCTGAATGTGAGACCAGAAACCATCAAAACCCTAGAGAAGAAAGCAGGAAATAACTTCTTTGACCTCCACCACAGCAGTTTCTTACTTGACACATCCCCAAAGGCAAGGGAATCAAGAGCAAACATGAATTATTGGGACTTCATTAAGATAAAAAGCTTCTGCACGACAAAGGAAACAATCAATAAAACTAATAGGAAACTGATGGAATGGGAAAAGATAGTTGCAAATGACATATCAGATAAAGGGCTAGTATCCAAAATCTATAAGGAACTCTCCAAACTCCAGACCCCAAAATCACATAATCTAGTGACAAAATGGGCAGAAGATATGAACAGACACTTCTCCAAAGAGGACATCCAGATGGCCAACAGACACATGAAACGATGCCCGGCATCCCTCATCATCAGGGAAATGCAGATCAAAACCACACTGAGATAACACCTCACGCCGGTCAGAGTGGCTAAAATGAACAAGTCAGGAGACTATAGATGCTGATGAGGATTTGGAGATATGGGCACCCTCCTACACTGTTAGTGGGAATGTAAACTGGTGCAGCCCCTCTGGAAAACAGTGTGGAGGTTCCTTAAATAATTAACAATAGGACTTCCCTATGACCCAGCAAGGGCACTGCTAGGAATTTACCTAAGGGATACAGGAGTGCTGGTGCATAGGTGCACATGTACCCCAATGTTCATAGCAGTGTTAACAATAGCCAAATCATGGAAAGAGCCTAAGTGTCCATCAACTGACAAATGGATCAAGAAGATATGGTTCACCTATACAATGGAATACTTCATGGCAATGAGAAAGAATGAAATCTGACCTTTTGTAGCAACGCTGGTGGAACTGGATAGTGTTATGCTGAGGGAAACAAGTCAGGCAGAGAAAGACAGACAGCATATGTTTTCATGTATAGGAGGATTTGAAGGAACTTAACGGAGGACCATGGGGGAAGATAAGGGGAAAAATAGTTGGAGAGAGGGAGGGAGGCAAACCATGAGAGATTCTTGAATGCTGAGAACAAACTGAGGGCTGAAGGGGTTGAGGAAGAGGGGAAGGGGGGTGATGGGCTTGGAGGAGGGCACTGGTTGGGATGTGCACTGGGTGTTATATATAAACCATGTTGACAATAAACTGTGAAAGAAAAAAAGTGAAGGATCATATTGCTGTTCTAGCAATACGGAGTTTTGAAGAAGTCCTTTATCCTTTTTGGACATCATTTTTCCCATATGTGAACTGAAGTGATTTATTTAATCTCTATGCAGTTTTAGCTCTCAAGTTTCTAATTTTCAATCAACTAGATCTGGTACCACCTTCCAAAAGCTTTTCCTTCCCAAATGTTCATTATTCTGCAGAATTCTCCGTATAATCCTCTTTCTTTAGTTTTTGTTTATTCCAGTGTATTACTGTATACGGGTTTACTACATCTTTTTTTTTTTTTTTAACTGTTTTACTTATTTTTGTAAAATACACTTAACATAAACATTACCAGAGTGCCTGGCTGACTCATTCGGTAAAAGGTGCTTCTTTTAATGACTCGGTTGTTAGTTTGATCCCCACATTGAGGGTATAGAGATTATTAAAAAAAAAACAACAACACAAAAGTTACCAGTGTTACACAGTTTTTAGGTGTATAGTTACAGGAGAGGAACTACATTCATAATTGTGCAACTTTCATTACCATGCATTTCCAGAATCTTCTCTTGAACCCAAACTGAAACTTTATTAAATAATTTCAGTTCTTTTCTTCTCTGTCCCTGGGTAACCACCATTCTTCCCACTGTCTCTGTGAATTTGACTACTTAGTACCTCATATTAGTGGAATCTTATGATGACTGTCCATTTAACTGTTGTATTTTATTAGGATACTGTATCTAAGATTCATCCATGTCATAGCATAGTTTCAAACTTGCTTACCATTTGAGTCTGAATATTACATTGTATTTTTGTACCACATTTTGTTAATACACTCTTTCATTGATGAATACTTGGGTTATTTCCACATTTTGGGTAATATGGATTATGGTGGTATAAACGTGATATGTGAATACCTGTTAACTTCACTCATTTTTATTTGTTATATATAGCCTAAAATGGAATGCTAGATAATATTATAATTTTGTATTTAATTTTACTAATTTATTTTTTATTTTAAAAATTTTAAGTTTGTTTATTTTGAGAGAGAATGAGAGAGACCACATGGGGCAGAGAGAGCGGGAGAGAGACAATCTCAAGCAGGCTCCACACTGTCAGTGCAGAGCCTGATGCGGGGCTCAAAGCCACAAATCACGAGATCATGTCCTGAGCCAAAGTCAGACCCACTTGACTGACTGAACCACCTAGGTGTCCATATGTTTAATTTTAAATAGACAGCATATGATTATTTATAGCAGCTATACTATTTTGTATATTCAAAAAATTTTAAAGTTTTTATTTAAATTCCAGTTAATATACATGTAATATTAATTTCAGGTGTACAACATAGTGATTCGGTACTCTTGTACAACACCCAGCGCTCATCACGAGTGCACTTCTTAATCCCATGACTTATTTAGCCCATTCTCCCACCCATCTCCTCTGTGGTAACCATCAGTTTGATTACTGTAGGTAAGAGTTTGTTTCTTGGTTTGCCTCTCTCTAAGTTTTTTTCTTAAAATACACATAGAAGTGAAATTATATGGTATTTTTCTTTCTCTGACTTATTTTGCTTAGCATAATAGCCTGTAAGGTCCATCTGAATTGTTGCAGATGACAAAATTTCTTTAATTTTTTTTTTATGGCTGTATGGTAATACTTCACTGTGTGTGTGTGTGTATGTATCTATCTCGTTTTCTTTATTCATTAGTTAGTGGACATCTGCGCCTTTTCAATAATTTAGCTGTTGTGGATGCTTTGGAATATAAACATTGGGATGCTTGTATCCCTTTGAAATTAGTATTTTTGTATTCCTTAGGTAAATATCTAGTAGTGCCATTGCTGAATTGTAAAGTTCTATTTTTAACTTTATGAGGAAACTCCATATTGTCTTCCAGAGTGCCTGCACCAGTTTGCATTCTCACCAACAGTGCAAGAGGGTTCCCCTTCTCCACACCTCACCATCACCTGTTGTTTCTTCTGTTGAGTTTAGCCATTTTAACAGGTGTAAGCTGGTATCTCATAGTTTTGATGGATATTTCTCTGATAATGAGCAACCTTGAGCATCTTTTCATCTTGGCCATCTGGATGTCTTTTTTGGAAAAAGGTCTATTCATGTCTTCTGCTCAATTTTTAATTGGTTTATTTGCTTTTTGGGTTTTGAGTTTGATAAGTACTTTACATATTATCTATACTAAACCACTGTCGGATATGTCATGTGCAAATATCTTCGATTCTGTAGGTTGCCTTTAAGTTTTGTTGATTGTTTCCTTTGCTCTGCAGAAGCTTTTTATTTTGATGAAGTCCCAAAAGTTTATTTTTGTTTTTGTTTCTCTTATCTCTGGAGACAAATCTAAAAAGAAATTGTTATGGCTGTTGCCAAAGAGGTTACTGCTTGTGTTCTCTTCTAGAATTTTTATGTTTTCACATTTAGACCTTTAATCCATTTTCAATTTATTTTTGTATATGGTATAAGAAAGTGGTCCAGTTTTATTCTTTTGTATGTTGAAGTTCAGTTTTCCCAACACTGTTTGCTGAAGTGACTTTTCCCCATTGGATATTCTTTCCTTCTTTGTCAGAGATTAATTGACCACATAATTGTGGGTTCATTCTGGATTTTCTGTTTTGTTCCATTGATCTACGTGTCTGTTTTTGCTGCAGTGTCACACTGTCTTGAGCACTACAGCTTTGTAATATAACTTTAAGCTCAGAATTGTGATGCCTTCAGCTTTGCTTCCTCCCGCCCTCCCCCGCAATTGCTTTGGCTATTTGGGGTCTTCTTTGGTTCCATACAAATCTTAGGGTTCTTTGTTCTAGCTCTGTGAAAGATGCTGGTGGTATTTTGTTAGAGATTGCATTAAATATGTAGAGTGCCTTGGGTGGTATAGACATTTTTAACAATATCAGCTCTCATCCATGAGCATGGGATGTTTTTCTATTTCTTTCTGTCTTCTTCAGTTTCTTTCATCATTGTTGTATAATTTTCAGAGTACAGGTCTTTTACTTCTTTGCTTATGTTTATTTCTAGAATTTTATTGTTTTTGGTGCACTTGTAAATGGGGTTCATTCCTTAATTTTCCTTCTGCTGGTTCATTATTGGTGATAGAAATGCAACAGATTTATGGGTAAAGTTTTTGATTTTTTTTCTGTCCCTTTAAGAAAGGGACATATCTTTAGGATGTTGGTTATATTATTGTACCAAGTGTCTTATAATGACAGAAGCTTAAGCATGATTTGTTTTACATCACAATTACTATATTTTCATTGTTATTTACAGTTAGTGTGTGTTTTTATATTTTTTGCCTTTTATCATTAGAAATTCTAATTTAGCATACTAATTTTATTAAAAACTTATAAGAATTTTTTTATATTTCTGAAACTGCAGTTTCTTCTATTTATGTTAACTCAAGAACATTGTGAAGTGTTAAAATACAGATAAACTTTTAATATTCTAATTGAATTTTTTGAAAGGTGGAACTACATGTTGACTTGTTCATTTAATGTGAAGTATAAGTCATCATATTCAAGTTGACCTTTCCTTCAGCTAATATTTTCATTGGTATTTACACTTACCACTTCATAAGTTCTTACTGCTTCAGATGATTAGTTTGCAGTGCTCAGTACTTTTACTGTGTTTCTAAGTATATGAGCTATCCTTGGTGAAAGCAACCTCAATTCATACTGTGTTTGTTTTCATTTTTGTAGATAAAGTATTTATTTATAATGTTGGTCAAGGGCTGTGGACAAGTTAGTTATGTAGGTATATTTCATGTACATATGTTATTTCATGACTGTAATTTAAAAGAGTTGGAAGTTGGTTATTTTGAATAATTCTTTGTGGGGGGAGATAAAGGGACACAGAGTGTGAGTTGGGGATGCAGAGGGGGATGGAAGAGGGACTGTTAAGCAGGCTGCACTCACAGCCTAGAGGATCATGACCTGAGCCGAAATCAAGATTTCGGACACCCACTGACTGAGCCACCCAGGTACCCCTGAAATTATTACTTTTTTTTTTAAACATTTTTATTTATTTCTAGGAGACAGAGAGAGAGACAGCGTGAGCAGGGGAGGGTCAGGGAGAGAGGGAATCACAGACTGAAACAGGCTCCAGGCTCTGAGCTGGCAGTGAGCACAGAGCCCGACGCGGGGCTCGAACCCACGAACCGCGAGATCATGACCTAAGCGAAAGTCGGACGCTTAACCGACTAAGCCACCCAGGTGCCCCTGAAATTATTACTTTTGATACCGTAGATAGGCCCTCTTTCTTTATATTTGCCTGAATGTTCCCTTAGAAGCATCTCTGGACAGCATGCAAATTTAATAATAGTGTATAAAATATTACAGGATAAGGTACAGTTTCCCCAGAGTGTTTTGCAGTTCTGCAAACATCCAGAAAGGATCTCCTCCACACCCAGTTTCCATCTGAGTAGACTTACTGATAGTGTCTGTTATTATACTATTGGGGCATTTTATAGACTATTAGAAAGTGTCTTGAGAGAGTTCTTAGTTGGACACAGATAATCTAATATGATAACATATTACCCTTATTCATAGTATATAAAATTTGGAGGTTGGGCAATGTTTTAAAAATGTTTTTTATTAAGTGGTATAATAATTGTAAATGTTAGAATCCTTTAAATGAGCTTTTAGAGGAGATATGAAATCCTGAAACTGCACAGTGCCTGGAAATTCTTTGCATACAGGATTGCTCAGAACAAGTCTTTAAAGAGAATGGATATGGATAACTTAATTTTCAAGGTCGATCATTTATTAGAAACATTTTTTTCCCCTTCTCAATTCTGTATTTCTTGCCACTTGGTTGACAACAGGATTTATAGGAATTAATAGGTGCTCACTTTCATTTTGTTCAATAGTAATTAGGTAGGTCCTTTGAAATGGAGTTTTCTCTAAAAATATGTAATTTTAACTAATGTCTCATTTCCAAAAAATTATTTTGTTCACTTAAACCTGACTTTAAAGGAAGTGATTTGAGATTGTCAGTTTGATGAACGATAGGGACATAATAGCCTTTTGAAACCATTTGGAAATAGTTTAATACTTTTTAAAGAAGTTGATCATTAGTTTGTAAGTTCATTAAATGAAAGTATTTTTTTTGAAAATTCATTATTGAAAAATCTTAAACATTTTTCACTGTAAAACTTATCAGTTAATATAAATCCTAGAGATAGGAAAGTGAGTGCTTTATGACCCCATGGAATAAAAATTAATCAGGAAAGATAAATGTTAGGGTTAACCTACTTTAGTATGTTGTTGAAAATCAGTAGCCTTGTTTTGTATCCCTGTGTGTTAGTGTTTTATTTTTGAGATGTTTATTTTTTACCTTATTGGAAAGAACTGGAGCTCATTTATAGTAAATTCTCTATAATGGTGCATGTAATATTGTTATATTGGTTCTTCCTCTTAAAGCAGATATACTGTTCAGGAATTGCAGGGAAGGCTTATAAAATTTTTGAGTGTGATCTGCTCATTTTAAGTATAAACATATGAAGAGTAATTTATGTCATGTACCAAATTTCCTGGGGTGAAAAACATCAGCGGTACAATTTTCATGAAAGGGGGTAATCTGTAACATTTTAGGATATATTTGGATATCCTTTTTGTGTGCATAATGTAAGTCGAAGGCAAAATACATTTTTGTGATTGTTTTTGTTGTAATTAATGTTCTTTTTAGGCATTAAATGATATTAACAGTAATTTACTAATTTTCACCAAGTGCACAATACAGGCAGTTTATATTACTAGAAAGTGTGTGCATTTTAGCAGACAGTAAAACACTAAATAATAATTATGTTTAGAAATAAAATGTGAAACTTAGGGTTGTAAGAGGCAGTGATCTTTCAGGGACATGAAAGAAATACTGTATGTTTAAATCTCTTAATTTGCATTTAGTCAATGTTAAATTGAATAAAAGAAAATGTTGATGTTTGGGAAGTGGAAAAAGACATTGGAACATATTTAGTGTGCAGCTGTTGTAGAGCAAATTGAAACTGACGTATTTCATCCTGTGGTTATTAAAACTTTGTCTCTGTGAACATTTGGATCTTTTCTTTTTGTTTCAGATATTTGGTTTCCAGGCAGGACTGACGTCTTTGGATTGTAGGGGATCTTACTGCTTACCTGTACCGATTATTCCCTCTTTCAGCACTGCTCTTTATGTTAAACTTCTGAAATTACCCACATGCTGGTAAGTATTATGTTAAAATGTGGCTTATGATAATTTTCATGTATTATGAAGGGGGAAAAACGCAGTCGTGTCTGTCTTATGCAAGTATGTTAGTTTTATACAAAACCTTAGAAAAATATCTGAAGTTCTACTGCCTTTTACTGAGACACTAAAAATGTCTCTTTAATGCCTGATGTATACTAGATCTTAGTCTCTTTTGTGGTAATGTTAACTGTTGTTGGGGAATAACTGTTAATCCGTGTTGGAATTAGAGTAAACTGTTGCTGCTTCATACTGTACTAGTAAGTGTAAGGGCAAGTACCTTATTTTTGCCTTTTTAGGGGATATAGACAAAGATTTTTAAAAGTTGCAAATTAATATCGAAGCCTAAGTATTTATCATTTAAATAACAATTTTATGTGTATTCATAGGCACTGAGAAAAGTACACCCATAACATAGATTTACATATTTGATACATCTCTAGTTGATGCATTTTAGAAGAAACTGATTTTAGACTGTATTTTCATTTGTTTCGGGGCTACTTTATTTGGGAGGTCATATTTTCTTAAATTGGAAGAGGTTTATAGAAGTCCAATAGTTACTAGTTATGCCTTTTAAAATTTTAGTTGAAAGCAAACTTTAATATATTAAATAGAAGATTGTTTGAATGTATGAAATAAGGTTTAAATACAGGAAATATATTCTAGGGAAATATTTCTACATTTAAAAATTTAGATTATTTTTATTATTTGGATGGAATATGTCTTTGCTTTCCCATCCTAATTAGTAAGATTATTTTTACAAAATGTAATTTCTGTTATTTATGAAAAGCAACATACCTTCAGGAAAATATTTTTTATCTAAAGTACTTTATTTGTTTAAAGTATATTTTTTTGATAACTTTTAAAATGAAACTAATAAATGCTTACATCTTGAAAAATTTTGCCTATTGAGAAAATTAAAAAATATAGAAGTTGTAGTTAATTGAGTCTTGGAACCAATTTTTCTGCAAAATGAAACCATTATTAAGTGATCGATCATTCTTACTTTCTCTTGATAAGTTTAATTTTGTCCTTAGTCATCCATATTCTACACGTGTCATATCTTATGTAGTATAGAGATTCTTGTTAATATTTTATTTGTATGTACTTGTTGCATTTGAGCCAAGTTTTATATTTGCTATATTAAGAAATACCAGGGGATCTGTCCCAGTTGGTATGTTGATATCAACTTTAATAGATGTTTACTTATCATTCATAACACTGAGATTTTTAGAAACAGTGCAATTTACTATAGAAAATACTTAGGTTTTCTTAAAGCCAAAATTTTCAAAATGAATTATAGCCTTCACATGAAAAAAATTGAATATTTAAATAGGCAAGACTTAGTTTAAGGATGTGTAGGACTTAATACAAGTATTGTCAAATGTGGTTTAAAATATGTGTCCTGACATCTAAAAGAAAATATTCCATTTAAATACTAAAAGCATGAGATCACACAATGCTTGTATATGGAAGTGACTTGATTTTTTTGTAGTTGAGACCACTTCTGTATTATTTGAGTGGTATTTTTCTATGCTTTACATGAGTATATTGCTTTGAAATAGTTTCTTTACATTGTTTTCCTTAGTTAATAGACCATAAACTATCATTTGTTCTTAGCAACTCTAACTTGAAAGTAATACATGTAAAACTCATTAAATTGATATGTATATTAGTTAAATGAAATGAATAAGATACATCATATAGTGCTTGAATCAAAATCATATGAGAACTGAGAATTTTACTGAACTCATGCAGTAAGTCAGGATTATTTTAGTTAGGCCACATTGGTTGTATCATTTAATGTCAACTCTGTTCCCAATATGGTATCTTCTTTCCTCAAATTATATAAGCTGTTTTACTTGGATTTTTAAAAATTATATTCTAGTTTCTTAAAGCACATGTATGAGGCTATTTATATTTTATCTATTCAGTATGAGAAGAGCATATTTACTATAGGCCATGGGTTTTGAAACCCTTATGTCACATTGAAAAAAAAAATTTAGTCAGAATGTTTGAGTTAGCAGTGAAAATCTAGATTTTATGTAAAACAACAAAATAGTTTATACTTTTTGTTTAAAAATGTCTCAATTGAAACTAATTACATGTGAAATTTCAGACTAACATTTATTTTAATCAGATTTGCTAAAAAATTTTAAAATATGTATGGTTTAAGTAACATCAAAAATAACTTATTTTTCTCCCATATGAATATTCCTATTAACATATTTTAACAAGCTAACACTAAACTCCAGTTTCTTGGAATTTATTTTTCTCAAAATATATTGGCCATATTTTATTTTTCACTCTGTATTACACAGTTTCCAAACATAAACATTCAAAATGTTTTTTTCTTTATTGCTGCATATCAGGTTAACTTTTAATTCTTTTAGTCCCTTAGAACAGGATTAAAATATGTAGGATATAGTGGGAAAGACACAGTGACAATAATTAATGATTGTCTTGAGCAACTGATTCAAATTTTAATTTTTCTCATTTTTTAGTAAGAAGATGTTTAAAAGGTAGTAGAGGATTGGTTAAAGGCAATAAAGTATTAGAATGTCATTATCATAAGTAGGATTAAGGCTTAGTCTCCTGTAGATAGTTATTTTTAAAATTTCTACAGTGGTAATACTTTTAGGTTTCTAGATACATTCTTAGAGTTAACCTTTTTTTTTTTGTTTGTTTGAGAATAGAGAAACTAAAATACATCATTTCCAAACTTTTAATTGAAATTAATATTTTATAGAAAAGTGCATAAATTCTGGTACTTTCATAAGTGAATTGGACCTTTGGTAACCAACAGAAATATCAGGAAGCAGAGTATTATCAGCATCTCAAAAACCTCTCTCACTTACCTTCCTGCAAGGTTAACTATTATTCTGATTTCTAATAATGTAGTTTACTTTTGTCTGTTCTTGGACTTAAATAGAATCATCCAGCATATTCTCCTTTTTGACTGGCCTCTGTCACTCACAATAACATTTGTGAAATTCATATAACACAATGTAGTTTTTAGATTATTTGCTTTTGTCACTGTGCAGTATTCTGTTACATGAACATTTATACATTTTTGATCTGCAGTTTTAATTGAAAAATATGTATCTAAAGTATGTGTTAATTTGTGTTTTTATTTCTTTGCCAGTTTCCCTTGTCCTTAAGAAGCTTCAATTGTATTAGGGGAGATTGGATATCATTCATAAATATTTTTTGATTTTCTATGTTGTGATAGGCATTGTGCTACATATTGGAATTGGGGAAAGAATGCAGTAGGATGAAGTGAGTATAAGGGATATCCCCTGAGCATGAAAACTTAGTCTAGTGTGAGAGAACACTAGACACCTAAGAAAACGTGTCTTTAAATGGTAAAATTGAGGCTTAAGCAAAATGTCCCATTAGTTTAAAGAAAGAAAATTTCCCCGGGACATCATGGTTGGCTTCAGAGAAGAAGTGGCAGTAGAATTGGGTTTTATTGGTTGAATTGGGTAGATATCTAGATGTCAGGAGATTGGTTGGGGTGTGTAAGTTTCTATGCAGATACTATTATCTGAACAAAGCCAAGGTTGGTCCATTGGATCTGAGAATGCTACAGTTAGGAGAGGAATTTGGAAGTTCCTTTTGGGCCTTAATTTGTACATGATTTAGGGTGTGTAAGCTTTTTAATATGAATACTTAAAAACGTTAAAGTAGTTAATCAGATTTTCATTAATCCTATTTCTTCCTCAGGCTTGTTAAATTGCCATTATACTATAGTTTCAAGTTCATTTTCTCCTATAATTGAGGGTTCAAAAATGTGATCTCATTTTATAGAGATACATGCAACTTACTTTGGAAGTTCAGAGAAAAATTATTTTGGATTAGAAAGTCATGGAGAACATGAAGATGGTAACTTTTAAGCAGATTATTAAAGAATGGGTAGGATTTGAAAGAAAAAAAACTTTTTTTATATAGTGTTAGGTACTTTAACAAAGTTTTCATAACAACCCTGTGAGCTAAGATGATATTCTGTTATAAATCAAAACTCAGGGAGGTTACATAAATCGTCCCAAGTCACACAGTGCCTGGGCAAGGAATCTCATGGAAGGTTATCTGATTCTAAAGTCTTTGGTCCCTTTCTTACCTGAAGGAGTGAAGATGTACATTATCTTCTGTTAATCATCTCCAAAGGCTCCGTGTACTTCTTGCCTTGTAGTAAAACTGGATTTCCATGAATTGAGAGACCAGTTGAGATAGTACAGCTAATAAATCTGAACTCTCTTACTATCTCCTAGTATACAGTTAATAGCATACAGATATTGTGATGATCTTAGAGAATTGTAGATAATAGGGTTAGTTGGAATCTTAGACCTTATCTCAATTTCTGAGTCTATGACACAGCTTTGATTTTTAGTTGTCTATCCATGGGTTGAACATTTTATCCAGAGGGACTTAGCTACTTTATGAGGCAACCAGATTCATTTCTGGGCAACTCCAGAGTTCCTTCTTTTGATGAGTCAAAATCTGCTTTCATGTTTCTTCTCTTTCCTAATTATTGCTTATATGTATCATGAGTCATTTTCATAGAGATAGGGATGTGGGAAAACACATTTCTTTACAAGACTGAGGGATCCCTCTAAGTACCCATTTCTTATTTAGCACAGTGGTAGAGGTCTTGGTTTTTGATCATGAAATTATTGAACAGTGGCTTTGTTTGAGGAAGGTGTTTCTGTGGAATCTGTGTTTGAGTTCAGTGTTAATTAGAAATACAAGATTTGGTGCTTGTCAGCTTAGGGTAATTGATGTGGTGCCTAAAGGGTAAGTGAACAGATATTGATCCTTTTGGCTCCCTGAAAAGGAAACCAAAGCAGCCATTTTCCTGCTCTAGCTCAGAGTAACACTAGAGGGAATGCTTGCAGCTTTAATGCAGGCTAGGCCCTTCAAGTCTAAAAAAAAAGCTAAAAATAACTATTTATCAGCAAACGTAGAGGATAAGTAACTCAACCCACAGGGCTCAATGTCACATTTGCTCAACTGCCCTGTTCTTTGTAATACCACAGTTTGAACCTTAAGAACATAGAGTTGGGGTTTTTAATGCCCCTGGAGATAGAGCTTTTTAATTCCCTTTTTTCCAGAGCTATGATAATTTTCATCTGCTTTTGTGACACATGTTCTCTTGAACATAATGTCTTAAAACTGGGAAGACTTAGCTGGGATGCTGCCTCTACTTGAGTGGCAGCAGCCTGATTGTTAGCTTCAGTTCTTGCATCTGGAATGTGCTTTCATGGAATATTTTGAACTGAAAGAAATACTTTCATCACCTATTATGACCCTCTCATTTCAAAGATGAAATGACTGAGTCCCAGAGAGTTCAAATTACTTAACCTAGGACCACACAGTAAATATCAGTGCCTAACTGTGATCCTCACTTTCTTGATTCAGGGCCTCTTCAACTACTTTAAAGTTATTACTATTATTTTAATGTTTCATAATATATAAAACAAAATGTACCATTTTAACTATTTTTAAGAGTACGATTCAGTGGTATTATGTATATTCACATTGCTTTACTGCTGTCACCACTTTTTATCTCCATATATTTTATCTTCTGTACCCATTAAAGCAGTAACTTCCCATTACTCCTTACTTTGAGCCCCTGATAACTTTTTACTTTCTCTCTGTATGAATTTGACTGTCCTGAGTACCTCCTGTAAAATGATTTAACTTACATTTGTCCTTTGGTGTCTGGCTTGTGTCACTTAGCATGAAGTTTTCAAGATTCATCCATGCTGTAGCATATGTCAGAATTTTTTCTTCCCTCCCCCTCTCTCATTTCCTCCTAACTTGCTCCTTCCTCCTCTCTCTCTTTTCCTCCTTCTCTCCCTTCCTTTCTTTCCTTCGAAATTCATTCCATTTTAAGGTTCAAAAATTCCAATGTATGTACATACTTTGTTCATCTCTCAGTGGACGTTTGGGTTATTTGTACCTTTTAACTATTGCAAGTGGTGTTTTGACATGGATGTATGAATGTTTGAGTTCCTGTTTTCATTTCTTTTGAGTATATACCTAGAGGTGGAATTGCTGGATCATATGGTAATTCTTTGTTTAATTTTATGAGAAACTACCAGTCTGTTTTTCACAGTGTCCCATTTTACATTCCCACCAACAATGCACAAGCGTTCCAATTTCTTTACATCTTTACTAGCACTTGTTATTTTAGGTTTTTTGATAATAGTCATCCTAAATAATATGAAGTGGTGTTTCATAGTAGGTTTGATTTGCATTTCTCTGACAATTAGTGATGTTAAGCATCTTTTCAATTGTTTGTTGACCATTTGCATAGCTTCTTTGGGGGAATATATAAATCAACTTCTTTGCATTCAGATTATTTTTGTTGTTGAGTTGTAGGTGCTCCTTAGGAATTCTCTACTAAATTTTTATTATATATATGATTTGCAAGATTTTTCCTCAAATTCTATGGGAAAACATTGCTTTTTAATGTTAAGACTCTTAACGTAACTCCCAAACCAGAAGCTTAGTTTACCTCTTCTATAAATCTTTTGCTTTTTGTCTTAAAAAGTTATCATTCACATTTGATACAGTTCTTTGTCAAAATTGGTATAGCTTGAGCAAGTTAAGTAATCAAATGCATATTTGGAATAGTTTTACTTTGGGGAGGAAGAAAAAGATAAACTTGTTAGAATTCTTTGTGTTGTCTACAAGTTTATCTTCATAGTAGTTTTTCCTCTTAAGATTTACAGGAATAGCTAACTTAGATTGTTCTTCTGTAGAAAGATTTTATAACTTTTTACATTATAGGGAGATCTTTTCCTGCTTAATTGTCTTCTCTTAAAAAACATGTTTTTGGGGCACCTGGGTGGCTCAGTTGGTTAAGCATCCGACTTTGGCTCAGGTCATGATCTCATAGTTTGTGAGTTTGAGTCCTACATCAGACACTGCACTGACAGTGTGGAGCCTGCTTGTGATTCTCTCTCCTTCTCTCTTTGGAAGGAGATATATATATATATAAAACATGTTTTAAGATATTTATCTGTTCTTCAGAACTTAGATATAGTCCTTGACAGTCTATAGACTGATCTTAAAGACAAGTTTAATAATACTAAATAGAATGAAAATTTAAAACAACTGATTAAATCAAAATGCTGTTCATCTGATTATTTTATTCAGGATAGGCTTCAGGAGGATGTAGGTCTCAGAACCAATAGGAAGATTGGGATCCTAGTACCTATTTTAAAATGAATTTGTAAATACCTCCTAGTTCTCATATATCTGGGCTGACACGTAAGTGTGTGTGTGTGTGTGTGTGTGTGTGTGTGTGTGTAGTGTGTGTATATATGTATGTGTAAATACATATATGTGTATATATGCATACTGGCTTCATCACCTTTTAAAATAAGGAGTAATGCTTATTAATGAAAACAGGAATTTTTAAAATACAGTATTATTAAGGGAATCCAAAATTATTTTTGTGAGCATTATTTATTAAGGAGATACTATCATAGGCCTAGTGCTCACTGTTGTTCAATTTGAAATGTTAGAGAATACTGAAATATAGCTCTTTCAGTAAGTTAATTCAGCCGGAGCACTTAGCGTTCTGATTATGAGATTATTTATCTAATGATGGATATTAACACTAATTTTAACAATCTGGTGAATATATTTTAACAAGTCCAATCAGATAAAACACTGTTCTGTGTATGGTCACAGAGTTAGACATTTCAGTGTAGATGGAGGCCTATAAATTTAGCATTGTTTGGTTTTTAGCTCTGTCAGATCCTCTTGAAAGGGACATGGAAGTTCCTGCTTTAAATGCAGATGAATCCATATGATTCATTCTCATCAAAATGTGTTAATGACTGCTGAAACTGTGCCTCAACACAATGACTCTACTGTTCTTAAGAATTTATAAATCTTTTAAAGAGGCTTAAGGCAGGTGAGAATAAAAATTACAGCAATCTTCATTTGTCTTCAGCTCAGTTCATGCCTCCATTTCACATCCATACTTGAATTTCTTTAAAAAATGCTCTTTTTTTTTTGTTGTTGTTCTGAAGCTTTAGATTGGACACTTAAGAGTCTACTGTTTCTTGAGACTGGGCATTAAGTCCAAATTTTACTGCCTTAAAAGAAACAAAATAGCCATTTGAAATTTTATTAGTCTTCACATTTACAGATAGGCATGATCATAATGAAAATATCCTATCCTGATAAGTTTCTCCATTATTAACATATGGTAAATTTGATTTGGGAAGTACACAGGGCAAATTGCTCTTGTTTCAGCTTTCTCTTTTGATTTGGATAACTTGTTGATAGAGCTTCCCCGTCCCTCTAACCTGCTTTGGTTTTACAGTAAGCTCAGTTTCAATGAAAATTTTTAAAGCAAGTGGCTAGGTCTTATTACTGTCTACTAAAGTGTAATAATTTTATTTGAGCTGTATTCTCAGGTCAGACATATAACAGTGTGGACCACATGCCAGATGGCTCTGTGCATGATATAACTTAAGTCTTTTATAGGATTCTGTAGTTTGTGACCTGCAATATACTTGCATGATCTTGTTAATTAACCATCTTTCCATTATTAAGCATTTTCTTGCACATTTCTTAGAACTTTTCTTTGTTTTGCTCATATTTTCTGGTTTTGTCCTTTATTAACTTTTTCGTGATTAATTCTTTTTCTGTATCCTTATCTGGATGATTAAAACGGGGAAAGATGACGAGAATAGGGTGCATATTTTCTTAAGTTTTGTGAACAATGTTCCCCATTCAGTTGTCCTTTTTGTTTTCAAAACTCCAAGTTTTTCCACTGTTTGTCTACCTTTTTGCACCCGTGATATTCTATGTTTATTCATTCAGGTCTATTTCACAAATAAGTGATGCACGCCCACTGTGCCAGACACTCTCTGCAAGGCCCTAGCCAGAGCTACACCAGTAAACAAAATGGGTAAAACACCTGCCTTTCTGGCAGTAGAAAATACACATTCCATAAGTTAAGGGAATATTAAAATGAGAAAAACTGGTTTAAGAGGCAGGATATATTGTCTTTTATAATCTAATTTTATAAAATTGTCCTTTTCACTGTCTTAAGCCTTGGAAGGAGATACTACATAGTTGTTACATTTTTCAAATTTTAATTCCAGTAAAGTTAACATATAGTGTTATATTAGTTTCAGGCATATACATAGTTTTTTATTACATAATATTTTTGAATTAGTGTATACTTTTCTATTTAATTTTGTTAATGATTCATATTTGAACTGAAAACCTTTAATTAGTGGTGGATTGGAGCACCTGAGTGGCTTAGTTGGTTAAGTATCTGACTTCTGCTCAGGTCATGATCTCATAGTTCATGGGTTCGAGCCCCATATCACGCTGTGCTGATAGCTCAGAGCCTGGATCCTATTTCAAATTCTGTATCTCCCTCTCTCTCTGCTCCTCCCCGACTTGTGCTCTTTCTCTGTCTCTAAAATAAATACACGTTTAAAAAATTTAATTAGTGGTGGATCAGTGATGGAAACTGAAGTACAAGTTCTTACAGATAAATGAAAATTCATTGAATAAATCAATGAAATATATCATTGTTTTATTTTCCAGCTTTTTGCAGACATTCTGCAGTTACTGTTTAATGATTTTGTAGACTATACTTGATAATTCTGGACTTAAGCTTTTCTAAAAATTTGATTTTTTTCAGTAGCTATTTTCACATGTATTATAATCTTCAGTGTTTACGGTTATTAATGTATACCGGAGCCTTTGAAATCTATAGGTACACATATTTTAAACTTCAATCCTTGTATTATACTCTTAATGTCCATTCTATACATTATATGTACTATGAATAAAACTCATAAATTTGTAAATTCTTTGTAATTAAAAAGTTTTTATTATAAAGTTTTAACATGTACAGTCATGCAAAGGTTGATTCTCTTTGATTATAAATTATAGAGATTAATTTTTGGGGGGAGTACTCTCAGAATGTATCAATACTTTGTAATCACATCTCATTCTGATAATTACTTTTTATGTTGATTGAGAAATAGTTATAGCTGATTTGCATGTAATTTATATATTAAAAACTCCAGAACAGAATTATTTTTTAACCTATATAAGTAAGTTGTATGTGAGAAATTTATGGGGAAATTTTAATACCAAATTAATAGTAATAGTATATATGTCTCAGGAGTAGTGCTAAGACAGTCTTAGATGTATTATCTCATTTAATTTTCTTAGCAGCCCTTTAAAAACTGTTTTGCTCCTATCTTTGTCTTATTAATGCTCATACGTACAGTAAATACTGCAGGTGGAATTTAGTTTTAGATCTATGTCAATCAAGACCCAAGAGTAGCAGTCCGACTGCCATTAATGAGGGAGTGTATTTGCAAGTTGGCATTGTTTGCATTGTAAGGCATCCTGCCATTGGAGTAAGTTTGCTGACTTTTATTTTTTTTTTAATAAACAGCTTTGTTGAGCTGAACTTTATATAGCATAAAATTCACTCATTTTGGGTTTGTAATTCAGTGATTTCTAGCACCTTAATTGAGTTATGCAGCTGCTACCATAAATCAGTTTTAGAACATTTTCACCCTCCCACTAAGATCCCTCATGCCCGTTTACAGTTAATCCCCATCTCTAGCCACAGGTAACCACTTGCCTTATAAATTTATTTTTTATGGTATGTAATGGAATCATGCAATATGTTGTATCCTGTATCTGGCTTCTTTCACTTAGATAATGTTTTTGAGATCCATCTTTGACATAGCATATGCCAGTAGTTAATTTTGTTTTTTATTTTACATCTGTATGTGGCTTCTCTTAACTGAGTAAAATATATTGAGGCTTGGAAAGAACTATGCATACCCTTATTCAGAGATGTTTAAATTCCAGAGTTGTATGAGTGGCTTTCAAGCCTTGTTACAGTTGTTGCTATAACTGTTACTGGGGATGTTCTGACAGTGTCCTTTTGTGTCATTAACCCCTTCTTCAACATCAAATACATAAAAACTTTTACATAATTTTTGTGATAAGTGCTTTAAAACTCATTTAAATGTAGACTTTAACTCCTATCAAGGAGATGAATAGCTGGCACTGTTTTTTTTTTTTTTTTTTTTTTTAGTACAATTTAAATCTTTGGTAAGTTAATTCACTTTGAAATTGCATATGTCTGTCATTAAAGGACTTTATAATTTTTGCATCTTGATTAGTTTTATTCTTTATTATTGCCTTAATGGTCCAGGACGTCCAGGACCTAGCATATCATTGATTTTTAATAAATGTTAACTGAAATGAACCAAACTAGAATTTAATAATTCCATAAACATTTTTAGATCAGCTAACTTAAACTTTGAAGACCTTAGAAAAAAGTACAGGTATACTACGTCATATTAATGTTTAAGGAAAAAAGTGGCTAAATTATCTTTGTTCATCTTCAGTACTTTAAAAAAATTCTAGCTTCTGAAGAGAAGTGTTTCTTGAATATCTTCAATTAATAAATGTAAATATTCAGATATGAGTGCTCTTGGAGTTTCTCTTTTTAGGATATTAGTTGTTTAGTCTCATGATGATCTTATTTTTTGGGAGCAGAATATTTGAAGGTGAATACTGAATTTTTTATACTTGATTTATTTCCCAAAATTTTGTTTTATAGAATCCCTGTGAGTAATGAAAAAAATTATAAAAGTATTCAGAGGTCTGGTTACACCTGAAAATACTCGCTGTAACTCTACCAAGCTTTCACAGTACTTTAGAGTTGTGTAGGATGTGGTTTATAAAGTTCCCTGTAATGGATTATTACATGAATTATACCACTGTTTTCATTAACGTATTTCTCATATTAAAACTAGAGCATAATTTAAATATAGCAAAAGTCAACAATTTTATGTGTACAATTCAATGATTTGTGACAGATATATACACTCATGTGGCTACCAGATTTCTTTCTTGTCCCGTTGTAGTCCGTCCCTTTCTCTTTTCCAAAAGCGTTAGCTTTTGGTGAAACCAGTTGGCTTATAATAAGGGTCAATGCCAGTATTGATTCAGGGGTTGACTGGTTAGCTTGTTAGCTGGCATTCTTGCTCTTCCTTGCTTTGTTGTTCCATCCTTTACCGAAACGCATCAGACAACTGATTGTTTTCACTAGGGTTTGTGGGATTTCTCTAGCCCACTGTGTGATCAGAGACTGAGGCTCATAGCATTTTCAGTTGCATAAAATATTTTGTAATAAAAGATTTTTTGTATACACATTCACATATTTTGATTGTCTTTGATTGTCATTGAATGTCTTTGCTTAGGTAGTGTTTTTTTTTTTTTTAACATAGTTTAAGAGTAATAAAAGTAGAAAAATAAGAAACCTAATTTTAACATTGAGGTATCATAGGGCTCTAATGTATTGTATTGTATTGTATTGTATTTTATTTTTTTATTTATTTTTAGGAGAGAGAGAGACAGTGTGAGCAGGGGAGGGTCAGAGAGAGAGGGAGTCACAGACTAAAAAAAAATCCAGGCTCTGAGCTGGCAGTCAGCACAGAGCCCGACGTGGGGCTCGAACCCATGAACCGCGAGATCATGACCTAAGAGAAAGTCGGAGGCTTAACCGACTAAGCCACCCAGGCGCCCCATCTAATGTATTTTAAATGACAACAAGCATAGTAGTCTAAGTCTTTAACAAGATT
Source organism: Hyaena hyaena (assembly GCF_003009895.1). NCBI lineage: Eukaryota > Metazoa > Chordata > Mammalia > Carnivora > Hyaenidae > Hyaena > Hyaena hyaena. The sequence continues at coordinate 289,247 of NW_024081368.1, forward strand.
AAAACTTTTTAAAAACATATTTACCTACTATTGTTCTCTGTCTTTCATTTAATATTATTATTTACTGACTTGTATTTCTATCAAGGTGAAAACTTGCCCTAAATTGCATTTGTAGTCTCAACTACCAGTTTGTTCATATCAGAAAGAATCGTTTTATTGTGTAAATCCACGTATGTTTGTTTATGTTTCTTTTGGGGAGTTGGCAAGTAGAGAATAAAAATAAATCTAGGCTTTATGGATTATGAATGTTTTCCCCCCATACAGGTCATTGATTTTTCTGTGAATTTATCTTGATTGAATGATTTTTAATAACACATTTTAAAATTAACAAATACCTCCTAAGCAATCTTTATATGAGTAATAGTCCAGAATCTTAAATTTAATAAATAACATGATTGGTTCTGAACATGTTTTCATCAGATGTTCTGTTGTCTCTCTTGGTACTAACTTTTAAGCCTCTGCTTGTGCTGTTTTGGGATTTATTTTGGTTAATTTCAACACTTTGCAACATTTTAGCTGCAATTTTCAATTAGGAAATTATAAATCTTGTCATTATATTAATGATTTTATATTTTACTATAGAAAGTACATTTACTTAGAATATTAATGCATTGTTTGAAAAAATTCCCTTGAAAGAGCAATTTTTATAATTTAACAGGCCTCTCAGGTTTTATTTTTTGTCGTGTTTTGATTCTGATCTTACAATGCGTTTAAATAAATGACCAGTTGAAAAATATCTATGTTTATAATTGTTTAGAGTATGTGTGTATGGGATTAAAAAGAGATGAAAAACACTACTATTGGTAAATAGCATCTGTCTTTATATCAGTTAGATTTTTCTCTTTGATTTTTTTTAAGTGCACGAAGAGCATGCAACACATGTTAACAACCAGAGAGTGTTGGTCCAATGAGGACAGAAGGTTTTCTTTGATTTTCCTGGTGGAAAACTTGATATTTTCCACATGGAATTTTATGATCAGTTGGGTGTGAAATTGTATGGGCAAATAGAATTCGTCTCCGTCTCTTGTTAAAAGTTTTAAACTTAGTAAAATAGTTTGTTTAGTGGTACCCAAATGTACATTTATAATTCATTTTTAGATTATCTACTTTAAATTTGATTTTTGGATATTGGGGAATATTATTAAAGACCTACATCTCTTTCAATGAGAAGAATTATGCTAGCTTTTCCCCAGTATTTGGTTTTTCTATGTACAACAGCAGGAGAATATTATCCTGTGACAGCATTTTATTCTAGTGACAGTATCTTTGAAATACGTCTGTGTTTCATTATTTTTTGGGAACTAAACTGTAAGAGTATATTCAAAAGAATTCTATGTTATTAATATATTAAAAGGAAAATGTCTTGGTTAGAAATAACTAAATTTAGCTTAAGTTTTTTATCATTGTCTCCAAATTTCTTAACTGTGTTTGATTTAATCTCTTTTTAATTTATATATTTGAAATTTAGGAACAAATAATCATTGGAGATCCCCAAATCCAAAAGATCATATGGTGCATACTTAGAGGCAGAAGGTAATCTCTAAGAGCGGCATCATAATACTCTTCTATAGCATTTGTACTTAATTGATCCCACTATATACAGGATTTATTTGAATCTCACCATAAACAAGTCACGTGTTCTCTATTTTATAAGATGTGAAAATGAAGGATTAAAGAGGGTAGATCTAGAGGGACGAGTCACTGGTTCTAGACATCTTTTAATTAGTAGGTGATGGAACCCTCAATAGCAAGTTGGTAACTATTAGCAAGTTCTCGATAATAACTTTGTATTCTTTATTATGATTTATAACTTTAAAATATATTGCCAGTTTCCTAGATGAATCTGTTATTACTTAGCTTTTTTCAAGTTTCAACTGATTAATGACTCATTTATTTGAAATAATATTTTGGCCCCTATCATGTGAAAACTTGTGTTATAGGCCCTAGAGTCCCATTATGAATAAGACACAGTCTTTCCTGCTTTTTTTTATCTAATAGAGAGATGTTCTACTTTTTTGAATGTTTCAAGTTTTTATCTATCATCTGTCTAATCGATCGATCGATCTATCGATCTATCTTCTTAAATAGTTTATTGTCAAGTTGGTTTCCATATAACACCCAGTACTCATCCCAGGTGCCCTCCTCCATGCCCATCACCCCCCTTCCCCTCCCCCCCCATCAGCCCTCAGTTCTCAGCATTCAAGAGTCTCTCATGGTTTTCCTCCTTCCCACCCCCCAACTATTTTTCCCCTTCTTCTCCCCCATGGTCCTCTGTTAAGTTCCTCTTAATCCACCTATACATGCAATCAAGTTTTTATTTAAATTCTCGTTAACATATAGTGTGATTTGGTTTCAGGAGTAGACGTCAGTGATTCATCAATTACATATAACACATGTGCACTGAGCACACAGTGCTCATTCTAACACAGTGCCCTCCTTAATGCCCATCACCCATTTAGCCCATCAACCCTACCAACCTCCTCTCCCGCAACCCTCAGTTTGTTCTCTGTAATTAAGAGTTTCTTATGGTTTGCCTCCCTCTCTGTTTTTTTTTCTTTCATCTGTATTGTTTCTTAAATTCCACTTATGAGTGAAATCGTAAGGGTTTGTCTTTATTTGACTGACTTATTTAGCTTAGCATAATACACTCTAGTTTCATTCATGTTGTTGCAAATGGCAATATTTCATTCCTTTTGATGATTGAGTAATAGTCCATTCTGTATATATACCACATCTTTATCCATTCATCAGTTGATGGACATTTGGGCTCTTTCTATAATTGGCTATTGTTGATAATGCTGCTGTAAAAAGCATGTGCACGGGGGCGCCTGGGTGGCTTAGTCGGCTGAGCGTCCGACTTTCGCTTAGGTCATGATCTCGCCGTTCGTGGGTTCGAGCCCCGCGTCGGGCTCTGTGCTGACTGCTGGCTCAGAGCCTGGAACCTATTTCAGAGTCTGTATCTCCCTCTCTCTCTGACCCTCCCCTGCTCACGCTGTCTCTCTCTCTCTCTCTCTCCTAGAAATAAAAAAAAAAAAAAAAAAAAAAAACATGTGCGTGTGCCCCTTTGAACCTGTATTTTTGTATACTTTGGGTAAATACCTAGTAGTGCATTTGCTGGCTTGTGATGTAGTTCTATTTTTAACTTTTTGAGGAACCTCCATACTGTTTTGCACAGTGGCTGTCCAAGTTGGCATTCCTACCAACTTTAAGAGGGTTTCCCTTTCTCCACATCCTTACAACACCTATTTCCTGTGTTGTTAATTTTGGCCTTTCTGACAGGTGTAAGGTGGTATCCCATTATAGTTTTGATTTGTATTTCCCTGATGATGAATGATGTTGAGCATCTTTTCGAACTCTTACATCTGTAGTTGGGATTGTTTGATTGACTTGCTTTTGGAGGATACATCTAATTATGTCCTTATCCTGCCTAAAATACTTATCCTAGCTTTTACAGTAAAGATTAAAATCATTAAAACATTCTGTAATACCCTTCATGATCTAGCTCCTTCTTGGCTGTCTGTGGTCATCTAAATATCTTCCTCCTTAGTCACTCAACACTTTTTGCCTTTTCTACTTGGTCTTCATTCACTCAGGTGTTTTACCATATTGTTCCACTTGTCAATCGCCTAAACAACTTTCACCCCATAGATATTGGAAATTGACACTTTCTCTGAGTAGGTCATATTCCCTTAATCTGTTCCTTCATGTGATATAGTTTCTGTTTTTCACTGCACTTTTCAAAGAAGTGATCTTACACTGGTTTATGTGATTATGTAATAGTTCTCCTTTCTTTTTGCTTAACGTCCATAAGGACAATTTCTTTTTCTATGGAGGACATTTATCCTGAAAACCTTCAATCCATTGAAGGCACAAGTAAATATTTATTGACATGCAGCTGGTAATTTTTTAAGTGATTTCATTTTTTTTTTTTTTTTTTTTTTGGTTCTCTGATTGTTGAGGTTTTAGATTGTATGTGTTTTTGACAGCCAAGTCTGTCTCCTGTTTACCTAATATGTGTAAAATGTGCCCTTGGTCAAAGGAAAAAGCCAGTGACTTTAGTTACTAAACTTGAACTAAAATGTTAGTGATTTTTTCTAATCAGAATTCTCAAGGTCATATTTGATTATTACATATATAAAATATATTCTATGTGTTTACGTTTCCTTTCTCTTTTTTCCTGAGTAGTTGTATATTTTTACTTAAGTAGGTGAATTATTTATATTGATTAGCCTCTCTAGGAGATGATGAGAAAATGAAGGGGCATTTTGCTCCTTTTGTATTTTGTTCACTTGCTACCACCCATGGTTCACTGTACAATTTTGGACACTGCATATTATAGTAATCCAGAAGTTGATTATATTTTTATTTTAGTGATAAGTTCTACTCCTTTTTCTCTGTTATCTAATATTTAAATTGAAATAGTATTTCAGAAATTTGAAAAATAGTGAATTATTTTCATAACAGTGATATAGTTTGCATTTTATAGTTATGTGCAAATGCTACAATCATGGTGATTAAAAAATATACTGGTGGGGATGTGAAAGGGGTATTCTCATACATTGATGAATGTGAAACTATTCAAACTGTTAAGAAGCATGCATTAAAACGATCAGTGTAGATGTATGTGTACTAATGTAGAAATCTTGATATCTGGGGCGCCAGGGTGGCTTAGTCAGTTAAGCATCCGACTTTCGCTTAGGTCATGATCTTGCGATTTGTGGGTTCGAGCCCCATGTCGGGCTCTGTGCTGACTGTCAGCTCAGAGCCTGGAGCCTGTTTCAGAGTCTGTGACTCCCTCTCTCTCTGACCCTCCCCTGCTCATGCTGTCTCTCTCTCTCTCCCTCTTCTAGAAATAAATAAAACATTTAAAAAAAAAAAAAAGAAAGCTTAATATCTAAGAGTGTTGTTTATAAAAAGCAGGCTGTAGACCCCTCCACATGCATTAAATTTAAATGTATATGAATGCATAAAATCAGTAGAAGTCTATAGTTGTGTATGCTGAACTTTAAGTAGTTATCAGGGATTTAGGTGGGATCAGGAATAGGAAAGAGGAGCTTTTATCTTTCATTTTACCTACCATTTAATTAAACACAAAGTTTTTTTTCGAGTATTGATGTATTGTGTAAGTTAAAGAGTCATTGTATACAGGGCTAAAATATACGTCTCTTAGCTTTTTAAACTGGTTTATTTCTGAGTTAGTGAAGTTTTGTACTTAATATTTTGGAAAAAGTGATCTAATCTTATTTTACTTTACAGGATATGAGTAATAACAAAAATACATTTTTGGAACGAATTTGTAGGTTCAAGCTTTGCATTTGGGGACTCTATATAAATCTTTAGATCCAGCTGTTGCTGAGGATATTCTTTCAGTTGCTGTGAGGTGTGTTGATTTTAAGAGAATGGACGGCTGTTTCTCGAGTGTGTCTATGGCAAAAAAAAATTTGCCTATGAACATGAATGGATTGTTAATTCCTTTGCATTGAGTAGTAAAAACTACTTCCACGTTTTTAATTTGCAAGTTTGAAGGAAGAATTTTCCTTAAAGAAATGGCCAGTTGTTCCAGAATTTTCATCAGCTCTGTATTATAATATGTCAGCAGATGGCACAAACAGAGTCTTTTAAAGTATTTGTTAATTAGGGCATATTCATTGTCAATCTTAGCTACTACACAGTCAGGACCTACTTGTTTCTGTTTCCCTAAATTTACCCTGGAGTTTGTCCAAGTTGAGTTTTAATGAGTTGTTTATTCCACTAGTTACATTAGGATTTATTTTTCCCTAGAGAATAATGTTTGAATCGATAGTTTTTAAACCTATTCTGTAAAGTGAACATTTGTTTAGACTAGGACTTCTGGATATGTGAAATAAGCATTTGTTAAATAATTTTACCAACTTAGGTGTTAAAAAGTTTAATGATTTTTTTTCAAAAAAATTAGCTAAGTCCAGAAGTTGTTAGGTATTTTTAGTATGAACTTGATTGAACTGGTTTCTTTAAAAAGAAATTAAATAAAAATATAGTGGCCTAAATCAAAGGGAAAATTGTTTTATTGTGCATATTCATTAATTTTAATGACTCTCCAAAATAGCTTAAATAAAGCTTTAAAAGATATTGATCTGTAATTTCTGAAGCAAATATGGTATGATGTTATTCTTAGATGAATTGGATCTGAGGAAATGGATACATGGTGATTTATAATTTTTTTAATATTTGTTATTAGACATAATTCAAAATTTACCAGAACAAAATGGAATGAAACCTCTTTTCATTGATACTGTTACACTAACAGGTACATTGTATAACCTACCATCTTTTGCCAAATTATTTCTAAATAGTTTATTTTAGTTCAAATGCTACCGAGTACTTAAAAGAAGCATAATAAAATGTACTTTTATTTGTGTTCCTCTACAGCTGGAAAATAAAACCACAAAGCCATGTACTACATGTATGATATAGCTTCTTTATTATTGAATTCTGGCTTTTGTACAAAGTGCATTCTTCCCTTTGATGTCAAATTAAATTGAGTCTGAAGGAGGGAATTGCCCCCTACCCTTGGGCATTATTAAATGTAGAATAAATTAATCAATTTGATTTTGTGTATGTTTGACTTTTTATTCAAGTCTATGTTACCCATTTGGGAACCGTTTTATGTAACATATGATGGCTTGAAAGTTAGAGTACCATATACAGTAGCTGAATTTGTTATGAAATAGTAAAGGCTCACTTGTAAAAAGAATCCCACTTTAATTTTCCCTTATTAATAATTACTGCTATAGTTATAAGAACATGGCTCTTGCTACACCATAGGGTTTTCCATACAGTGTCTATCTAAAGATAGAGTGGTTAGATTAATAGTATATTTTTATATCATAGGTGTTACAAATATTTTTTTTTAGTTAGTATCACTACTAATAAACTATTTTTGGTCAGGAATTTTTGGATCATCATGTTTTTAAGTGCTTATTAAAGTAAAAATAATTTATAAAATGGCTGCAATGTTAGGAAAGCAGAAGTAACAATAATGACATTATAAATTTGTGAATTGGGTCCTTTTGTATTTCCATCTGTCTCTTTTGATCTCTACTATTTTACCAGTTTGGTTTAAATAATGTTTTATTCAGTACATATTTATTTCCTGGTCTGTTCATTTCAGTCCTTGGGTTTTCTGGTGGAATGGTACCAGAATTGTGGCTTGAAGGGTAAATCTAGGTAGAGCCACGTATAGCCATTACATACTTGAAAACTGTATGGGTAAGGTGATAGATGTGTTAATATGAAACTGTGTGTTTAAATTTCCTGATGTGCTAATTAAAAGAGGTGGGTCATTTTCTTTTTGTTGTTTGATATTTTTGAGCGAGAGAAAGCAGTATTAGACCACTGTTCCTCGGAGAGTTCTGACTCCTTGAGGGAATTTTTTTTGTTTTAATGACATAAAATCCACATAATACAACAAACACCATTTTAATTATTTTTAACTGTACAATTCTTTTGTTTTTAGTATTTTCACACCGTTTTGTAGGCATTGTCCCTATCTAATTGCAGAACATTTTCTGAATTCAAAAAAAAGAAAAAAAAACCCAATCCTGTCTTTGTGATTTTGGACATTTCATATGAACACAAACATACAATATGTGGCCCTTTCTGCTTGGCTTCTCTCATTTAGCATGTTTTCCAGGTTCATTCATGTTGTTGTAGCATTAATAGCACTCCATTCCATTTAGTGGCCAAATAATATTCTTTTGTGTGGACATACATATATATATTGTTTATCCATTTCTCATTTGGATTGTTGGGTTATGTTCACACTTTTGGGCTATTGAGAATAATGCCTCTGTGAACAAGGCATGTATGAGTTTCTATATGAATATAGTTTCAGTTCCCATGGTGTATATGTAGCAATATAATTTCTGGGTCATACAGTAACTCTATATTTACTTTTTTGATAAACTGACAGATTGTTTTGCACAGTCGCTTAACGGTTTTCCACTGCTACCTTGATGGTTACAATTCCTCTCTATCCTTGCCAACAATTGTTATTTTCCATTTTTATTTTCCTTTTATTATAGCCATCCTAGTGGGTTTGAAGAGGCAGCTCACTATAGTTTTGATTTTCATTTCCCTAATGATGTTGAGTATCTTTTAATGTGCATATGGCTACTTGTGTATCTTTGGAGAAATGTCTGTTCTAGTTCTTTTTAAATTGGGCTGTATATCTTTGTTGTTGAGTAGTGGGAGTTCTTCTATATGGACAGTAGTCTCTTATTACCTATGTAGTTTTCAAATATTTCATCTATCCTATTATCTTTTCATTTTCTGGATAGTAGCCTTTGATATACAACATTTGAAATTTTTGATGAAGTTGCTTTTGTTGCTTTTTTTTTTTCTTTTGTTGCTTTTGCTTTTGGTATGATATTTGTGAAAGTTTTATTAATCTAAGATCGTGAAGATTTACAGTTATATTTCTTTCTAAGAGTTTTATAGTTTTATCTCAGTGTCTCAACTGTATATAGCTGTTATGTGAAGTCTTCTATTCCTCTAGTGGTGAGTTGTGCACACACATTATTTTTACTAGACTGCAGTGGTCAGATTTGGGAGGATAACAAAAAGTAGGAGAGATTCTAGAAAAGTCCTGGTACCACGACATTACTTTGCCTGAGTAAATGCCCATAGAATTTTTTAAAAAACTCTTTTTAGTATAGTTTTACTAGGGTAATGGTCATTCCTAATCAGTATTTTCTGTGACTCACTGTATGCTTGGTATGTAGATTTGAGTCTTTATTTTAGGCAAGATTTCTTTTGTTAGATATTTCTGTATACTACTTCTTTTGTTTTGTCTTTTTTCTCCAGGAACACTTGATTAGGGGTGTGTGTGTGTGTGTGTGTGTGTGTGTGTGTGTGTGTGTGTGTATAGTAGATTGACCTTTTCTTTATCTTCATGTCTTTTCTGAAATCATTTTATTACTAAAAAAACTACATTTTGTTTGATCTTGTGAATGTTTTCTATCCTGTTTCTGACTGGATTTTGAGTTATGTTTTCTTTGTTTAACTTCCAACTATTTGAGCATTTTACAAATACCTTTCTTTTATTAAAAGTTTATAGTTTAAGTCCATAGTGATCAGTATATATAATCTGTATGATTTCATTCCTTTTAATAATAGGCTTGTTTTTGTGGGCTAAGTGTAGTCTGCCTTGATGAATGTATATTTTGCTGTTGTTAGGAGGGTGTGTTCTGGTAAGTGTTGGTTTAGCCAAGTTGATCAGTTGCATTATTTGTCTTTCTTATCTTTACTGACTTGTTCTTTCTACTTGTTCTAGTACTTACTAAAGAGACAAATGTTGAATCTCCAGTTTTTGGATTTGTGTATTTCTATTTTCAGGGTTTTAAAAAATTGAAATGTAGTTAACCTACAATATTACATTTGTTTCAGGTGTGCAACATGGTGATTTGACATTTATATACAGTTGACACTTGACCATGACAGGTTTGAACTGCTCAGGTCCACTAATACCAGATTATTTTTGATAAATACAGTATAATCCTGTAAATGTATTTTGAGTATAGTATATAATATACAACAGTTAATAAAGTGTTGATGTTAATGGTAAGGCTTAAGGCCAATAGTAGGCTATTAGTAAAGTTTTTGGAGAGTCAAAAGTTACATGTGAATTTTTGACTACATAGGGGTCAGGGGCCCAGCCCGTTTGTCCAAGGGTCAGCTGTCCATTATGAAATTATTCACATAAGTCTAGCTAGCATCTGGCATCATACAAAGTTTTTACAATCTTATTGACTGTATTACTTATGCTCTATTTTACATCACTGTGATTTTTTAAATTTTAAACGGAAGTTTGTACCTCTTAATCCCCTTCATCTGTTTTGCCCTTCTTCCCACCTCCCCACCCTCCCTCCTCTGGCAACCAACAGTTTGTTTTCTTGTATTTATGAGTCTGCTTCTGTTTTGTTTGTTCAGTTGTTTTTAAGCTCCACGTTTTTTGTGAAATCACACTGAATTTATCTATCTCTGACTTACTCACTTGGTATAACACCCTGAAGGACCATCCATGTTGCTGCAAATGGCAAGATAACGTTCTTTTTTATGTCCGAGTAGTAATCTGTTGTGTGTGTGCATGCGTGCGTGCACGGGCACGTTTATGTTTGTATACCAGATCTTCTTTATCCATTCATTTATTGGTAGTCACTTAGGTTGCATAACCTTGCTATTGTAGATAATGGTGGAATGAACATGAGTGTGCATATATCTTTTATAATTAGTGTTTTTGTTTTCTTTGGGTAGATACCCAGGAATGGAATTGCTGGATCTTACTGTAGTTTTGTTTTTAATTTTTGAAAAATCTCCATACTGTTTTCCATGGTAGCTGTACCACTTTACATTCCCATCAGTAGTACAGGAGAGTTATTTTTTCCACATCCATGTCAACACTTGTTCACTTATTATTTTTTAATAATAGTCATTCTGACAGGTATGAGGTGGTATCTCATTGTGGTTTTGATTTGCATTTCCCTGATGATTAATGATGTTGACCATCTTTTCATATTTCTTTTGGCCATCTGTAGGTTTTCTTTGGAAAAATGTTTATTCATGTCCTTTGCCCATGTTTTAATTGCATTGTTATTTTGGTGTTGAGTTGTATGAGTTCTTTATATATTTTGGATTCTAACCCTTTATTGGGTCTGACATTTGCAAATATCTTCTCCAGTTCAGTTGGTTGACTTTTTATTTGGTTGATGGTTTCCTTCTCTGTACAAAAGCTTTTTATGTTAATGCAGTCCCAATAGTTTATTTTTGCTTTTGTTTCCCTTGCCAGAGGAGATCTATCTAGAAAAATGTTTTATGGCCAGTGTCAAAGAAATTACTCCTTATGTTCTTTTGTACAAGGTTTTTATAGTTTCAGGTCTCACATGGATATCTTTAATCTTTTCTGAGTTTATTTCTGTGTATGGTATAAACAGGTGGCCCAGTCTTTTGAATGTAGTCATCCAGTTTTCTCAACACCATTTATTGAAGAGACTGTCTCTTCCCTATAGTATGTTTTTGCTTTTTTTGTTGTAGATTAATTGGCCATGTAATTGTGGGTTTGCTTCTGGGCTGTCTATTCTAATCCATTGATATATATGTTTCTATTTTTGTGCCACTAACACACGGTACCATACTGTTTGATTATTATAGCTTTGTGGTATAGTTCGAAATAAGGGAATGTGATTACCTTTGCTTGAAAAATGCTTTGTCTTTTTTTTTTGTTTTTTTTTTGATTTTATGAATTTGATTATTTTATTTTATTTGTTTTTGTTTTTTTTGGTGTGTATGTGTGGTTCCATACAAATTTTAGGATTATTTCTCTTCTGTGAGAAATACCATTGGTATTTTGATAGGGATTGCATTGAATATATAGATTGCTTTGGTTAGTATGAACATTTTAGCAATATTAATCCCTTAAAGATTCAACAATATATAATTTATATGTATTAACAGCATATGTCAATAGAATTAATTCTTCCATCAGAATGGCATATCTTTCCATTTATTTCTGTCATTTTTATTTTCTTTCATCAGTGTCTTAGGGTTGTTAGAGTACAGTTGTTTTTTTTTTTTTCTTCTTGGTTAAATTTATTCTTAGGAATTTTATTGTTTTTTTTTTTTTAAAGTTTTTAAAATGATTTATTTTTGAGAGAAGGAGAGAGAGACAGACAGACAGCACGAGCAGGGGAGAGTCAGAGAAAGAGGAGACACAGAATCCGAAGACAGGCTCCAGGCTCTGAGCTGTCAGCACAGAGCTGGACATGGGGCTCAAACCCATGAACCGTGAGATCATGACCTGAGCCGAAGTCAGTCGCTCAACCAACTGAGCCACCCAGGTGCCCCAGGAATTTTATTATTGTTGATGCAGTTGTAAATGGTATTTTCTTAATTTCTTTCTCTGCTATTTCATTATTAGTGTATAGAAATGCAACAGATTTCTGTGTATTAACTTTGTATCCTGCAATTTTACTGAATTCATTTATTAAATTTCTTTTTCTGATAGAGTCCTTTGGATTTTCTGTACATAATATCATATCATCTATAAAGAGTGAGTTTTACTTCTTCCATACCCAGTTGGATACTTAAAAATTTTTTTGTGTGTGGTTGCTGTGGCTAGGATTTTCAATACTATGTTGAATAAAAGTAGCAAGAGTGGGTTTCCTTGTCTTGTTCTGATCTTAGGAAAAAAACTTTCAGCTTTTCACCATTGTGTATGATGTTAGCTGTGGGATTTTCCATATATGGCCTTGTTACGTAGAGGTATATTCCCTCTATACCCACTTTATTCAGTTTTTATCATAAGTGTATGTTGAATTTTGTCACCTTCTTTCTCTGCATCTATTGAAATGATTGTATGGTTTTTATCTTTAATTTTATTAACATGGTGTATCATGTCAGTTAATTTCTCGATTTTCAACCATCTTTGCATTCCTGAAAGGAATCCTACTTGATCATGGTGTATGATCCTTTTAATGTATTGTTGAATTTGGTTTGCTTCTATTTTGTTGAGGACTTTTCATCTATGGCTTATCAGTCTGCAGTTTTCTTTTTTGTAGTGTCTTTGGTTTTGGAATCAGAAAAATACTGGCATTGTAAAAGGCATCTGTTTGTTTCCTTGTACCAACTAATCTGTGTTTTTGTACCCTCTGCCTGTCTTTAAGATTTTCTCTTTAACTCCGGTTTTCAGCAGTGATTGTAATGTGTCTTTGGTATGATTTTAAGTCTCTGCTTGGGGTTTATTGAACTTCTAAGATTCTGGAGCTTATTGTTTTCTTAAAATTGTGGCCATTATTGCCTTAAATATTTTTCTGTTCCACTTCTCTCAATTCTCTCCTCTATTTTGGGACTCCCAATTACACCTGTTTGAGGTTGCCTGATACTGTCCCAAAGCTCATGAAGACTTTTCCCAATTACTTGAGGCCTTTTTCTTTGATCCTTGATCTCCTAGAACCTTCCTAAGAATTATGAATTGCATCTCAAAATTGTCAGGGAAGCAAGAGGGAGGAAAGCATTTATCCCTACATTTCCAGGCTGTCCGTGCATGAACACAGAGTAATTCCCATGGGAGCCTCTCACTGTCAGTTGCTTTAGGCAATGACTGTAAAAATCTGCATTAATTGGTCTTTATAGCAGTGGCTGGAATAAGAGGTAGGATTGACCGGCCTTTGAGGTTTTATTACAAGAGATGCACAGTACTCTCTGGGTGAATACTGCTGGAAAGATGATAAAGGGTAGAGGTTTATGGGGTTGAGGAAGAGTAGGGTGACTGAGTCTACTACAGTAGCATCCTAATATTTTCTCTTGGTTTTTCTTTCTCCACTTTCTCTTGCATATTTCATTTATTTTATCATCTTGTTCATAGACATACTAAGTATTTTCTAACTTTGAAGCTTTGTTATTTGGAAAATTTAATTATATAAGGTACCTCATTCAAAGAAAGAACCAGACAAAGAAGACAATAGTGAATTAGATATTCCTGGACAGATTCTAAAAACAATTTTCTGTTACTGCCAGACAAGAACCTGGTTATAATATAAATTTTACATAAATATTTATGAGAGGAAGTATAGAATAGAGTCTTCTGGATTAGAATCTGGATTTTTACTTAATTTATTAATTTTTGGATTTTTACTTAAGAGTTTTATAATATTTGATTCAATGAGTTAATAGATATAAGACATTTAGAACAATGCAGAACTGGTAGTAAATTTTCTTAAGTGTTAACTAGTATTATTTTTCTTGTTTCTTTTGAAGGTTATTTTGGCTGAAAACTTGTAGTTGTTTGAACAGAGTGTGTGTGTGTGTGTGTGTGTGTGTGTGTGTGTGTATGGACATTAGTTTATATTTTTGTTTTTTATTGGAAGAGATTCTGAAATAGTGACATTTAATGTATGAAATAGTAGGGGTGCCTGGGTGGCTCAGTCAGTGAAGCATCCGGTTTTGGCTCAGGTTATGATCTCATGGTTCGTGAGTTTGAGCTTGACATTGGGCTCTGTGCTGACAGCTCAGAGCCTGGAGCCTGCTTTGGATTCTGTGTCTCCTTTTCTCTCCACCCCTCTCCTGCTTGCAGAGAAATCTCCTGTTTCTCTCTCTCTCAAAAATAAACAAACATTAAAAAATTTTTAAGTATGAAATTGTATATCTCTTTGATTTAATTATATTTAAAATATTTTTTATATATATATTTTGTTTTTCTTTTTCTTTCTTTTTTTTTTTGCTTACAATCTAGGTCATTTTATATGTTGTTATTCTTTGTCTTTTCTTCTGCAGGACCAAAAGATCTCAGATTGCTATAACTGAAGGTATATTTGAACTTCCAAATCTCACAATTCAAGCTACAAGAGCACAGACACTTCTGCTGCAAGCGATATATCAAAGTTGGTCTCATACTGGAAATGTCAACTCTTTATCAGTGAATGAAGCTTTGATGAATGAAGTTTTCCAAACTATTGGTAAGAACATAATTTTCATGGCACATATATGGAAAATTCTTACTAGTGGTGACTAATACTGTATTATTCAAATGCATAAGTATAGCCTGCTGAACTTAAATTGTGTAGTGTATTTCTGTGATACTTACAACTCCAAAAAAAAATTCAAGATATGAGGTAAGCTGTTCAGTTTTATTCCCTGCAACCAATTTCTGGTTATATTTTATAGTTTAAAGAGGTTATTTTTTACCAATGTCTTGTACGGTTAATCCTTTGAGCTTACATGGGTAACTTCTGAGGGAATCAGTGTAATGTGTATATTTGAAATGATAGCCAAATCAAGTATAATTGCAGTATGTTTAATTAGTAAATTGGAATAAAGTTCTTGATCATGATACTTTAAACCATGGTAAGCAAATTACCCTTTTTGCATACTCTTACACCTTGAATGAATGAGTTAACTACTAAAAATAAAAAATCTGCTTTGATGCCAGGATAGGAGATACTATCTTTATCTTGTCACTTAACGTTTCAGGTAAACAAAAAAACTTACAGAATATTTGCTTTTTTTTAGTTGTCTCAGTTTAAAGTAATCTTGTTAGTTTTGTCAGGAACACTAAAGTAGTTTTGAAAGGAGGATATTATTTTTATTAAATTTAATTATCATAAATAATAACCTGTTAATTTTCTTATTTGCCTATGAGAATAAGACATTGGCTTTTTTGCTGTTCTTATATGATGCTTTTGAACCTTATAATTTGAGATCTTACTATGGGGGAATATATTATAAACTCTAAAAAAAAAAGCTTTATAGTTAAAGTCCCCCCCCTTTTTTAATGTTTGTTTTTTTCTGAGACACACACACACACACACACACACACACACACAGAGAGAGAGAGAGAGAGAGAGAGAGAGAATGAATCTGAAGCGGATTCCAGGCTCTGAGCTGTCAACACAGAGCTTGACATGGGGTTTGAACTCAAGAATGGTGAGATCATGAACAGAGCCAAAGTCAGACATGTAATCAACTGAGCCACCCAGGCTCCCCTGGAGCCCTTTTTTGCACATGTCTACGGACTAATGTAAAATTTTATATAGTTGTTTTGTGTCAGTTTTTAGGATTCTATAAAGAATGACAAGGCAAATGTTTTATTACCTTAGAAGTTGTTCTCTTGGAACTTATGAAAGGCCTTTTAATTCTCTGAATCCTCTGAAATAGTATGCAAGTTTTACTGTGTACATGAGCACATATGCCTCCTCCCACACACATACACATATTTGTAATCTTTTTAAATTGATTTTTTTATTAAATGTAGTTTACACCTCAGTCTTTAAATCTGTTTTTTCATACATTAACATAGCTACAATTAACTTTCCTTTGTTTCACATTTGCTTATACTTCTTCTTGCATACTTTTACTTAACCTGTCAATGTCTTTATGCTTTAGGTATGTGTCTTGGAAATAGCATATAGCTAAATATATTAAATGAAGTTTTATAGTTTGTCTTTTAGCTAGTGAATTTAATCCATTTAGGTTGGTATGATTGTTTTGTGACTGTTTCTGTCATCTTATTTTTTTGTCTCCTTTTGTACTGTTTTAACTATGATTTTTAAAAAATTGCTATTTTTTTTTTCTATTTCTACTTGTTTAGAATTTGTTGCTATTGAATAATTGGCTTAAAAAAAAACTGCTGCTTAGGGAAAAAACTTGTGGTCATTACCTTTAACAAGTTAAATGTGGAGTTATCATATGACCCAGAAATTTTACTTCTAGGTATACACACAAGATTATGTGTCCACCAAAATCTTCTACATGAATATTAATGCCATTATTTATTTTGCATTTAAAAATGCTATTTTAAAAAGATTTATATATTTAAGGTGTTCTTATTGTTTTGATATATATGGTGAAATGATTATTACAGTAAAGATAATTTATATATTTCCTAAGTTACTATTTTTTTAAATGTGGGGTGAGTACACAAAATTCTAGCAGATTTCCAGGATACAGTATACAGTATTAACTATGGTCATCATGCTGAACATCATATTTCTAGGACTTACTCATTCTACATAACTGCAACTTTGTACCTTATGACCAACATCTCTCATTTCCCCCACTTTCTTGCCCCTGGTACCCACTGTTAACTTCTAGTCTCTGTGTCTATGAATTCAACTTTTTTAGGTCCCACATATAAAGGAGATAACAAAGCATTATTCTTTATAGCCAAAATGTGGAAACAACACAAATATCTATTAACTGATGAATGGATAAGCAAAGATGTTTTATCTCTGTACAATGGAATATTTTCAAACATGAAAAGGAATGAAGTACTGATACATGCTGTAATATGGATGAACCTTAAAATGGCATGCTAACTCAGCAGAAGAAGCCAGATACAAAAAGTCACATATTATGATTCCATTTTAATGAAATACTTAAAATAGGTAAATCCAGAGAGATAGAAGGTAGATTAATAGTTGACAGAGTCTGGGAAAAAGGAAGAATGGGGAGTAATTGCTGTTGGATATGAATTAGTTTTTGTTTTTGTCTCTTTTGTGTGTGTGTGATAAAAATATGAAATTAGATAGTGGCAATAGTTTTAAATTTGTGAAAATGCTGAACTGCACTTAATTGTATACATTAAAAGGGTGATATTATATTAATTTTATCTCATAAAAAGTTTTAAGTTGTTAAATATTAGGTAGACTATATTTTTATGTGCTATGGTCTGAATGTCTTTATGCTTTCCAAATTCATGTGTTGAAATTCTAATTCCCGATGTGATGATATTAGGTAATAGGGGCCTTTGGAAGGTTTTTAGATCATGAGAGTGGAGCCCTCATGAATGAAATTATTATTTTTATAAAAACGGCCCTAGAGAGCTCCTTTGCTCTTTCCACCCTGTGAGGACATACCAAGAAGTTGTCAGTCTGCAACCCAGAAGAGGTTTACACCAGAACCTGACCGTACTTGCACCTTGATCTTGGACTTTGAGCTTTAGGAACTGTGAGAAATAAATTTCTTTTGTTCTTAGTTTGCTCAGTCTGTGGCATTTTTTTTTTTTTTATAGCAGTCTGAATGTGGTAAGATCTTATGTTTTTATGCCATTCATATGATCATAATCTTATGTGTAATTACTATACAAAATCTGTTCTTTTAAAGGTCCTTACCCATTAGGCCTCCACTGAGGCCTTAATTGGCAGTCACATTTATCACAATCTGAAATTACCTAATTCATTTATTAATCACATTTCTATTTCCTGAGATGTTCATGCCAGAGTTTTTTGTGTTAACTAGCTTAAGTCACCTGAAAATTCATGCTAATAAGCAGGCAGTGGTGTTACTTCTATAATTTCCCTTTTCTCTAACCAAACTAATTCTCTATTTCCATTTTTGATTTTCAAATGGATTGTGCTGTGATAAAACATCTTAATTAAAATTTCTTTGGGTGCCTGGGTGACTTCAGCTCAGGTGATGATTTCATAGTTTATGAGTTCAAGCTGGCATCGGGCTCTGTGTTCAGAGCCTGGAGTCTACTTTGGATTCTGTATCTCCTGTCTTTCTGCCCCCTCTCCTGCTCATGCACTCTGTCTCTGTCTCTCTCCTTCAAAAAGAAATATAGATTAAAGTAATAAAAAAAATAAAATTTCTTGGAAATATTCTGTCCTAACAATACTGGCATAGATAATACAAAGTGGATCAGACAAGTAACTATAGGTTGAGTGATTAATAACCTGATGTCATTGAGAAACCTAAAATTAGCATAATTGCTCTTTACAGATGAGGGGAAGTCAGGAAAATGAAATGATAGGATATTTCCACTCTTTGCCAAGGAATTGTATTTTTTTAAATCAAATTAAGCAGCAGTCATTGATAACATGAATTAAAATGATTAGCTAAAGTATTTTTCAGAGGCCACATTTCCAAATGTCCAGTTTTCTTACAATTTTTCCTCTCCCCAAGTCTTACTCTGTTTATTATATTCTTTTTCTTTTTTTAATTTAAATTTTAGTTATCATACAGTGTAACATTTATTTCAGAAGTAGAATTCAGTGATTCGTCATTTACATACAACATCGAGTGCTCATATGACAAGTGCTCTCCTTAGTACCCATCTCCTATCTAGTCCATCTTGCCCAACTTCCACCCATCTCCCTTCATCACCCCTAAGTTATGTGTCATTAAGGGTCTCTTTGGTTTGTTTCCCTCTCCTCTTTTACCCCCTTCCCATATGTTCATCTGTTTTGTTTCTTAAATTCCACATAGGAGTGAAATCATAGGGTATTTCTCTTTCTCTGACTGACTTATTTCACTTAGCATAATACACTCTAGCTCTATTCACATCATTGCAAATGGCAAGATTTCATTTTTTGATGGCTGAATAATCCATTTTGTGCGCACATGCATGTATATGTGTGTGTGTGTGTATATATATAAAGATGTATATCTTTATATACATCTTTTTTCATCAGTTGATGGACATTCTGTCTCTGTCAATAGTTTGGCTGTTCATAATCCTATTATAAACATTGGGGTGCATATACCCCTTTGGATATGTATTTTTGTATCCTTTGGGTGAATACCTACTAGTGCAATTGCTGAGTCATAGGGTAATTCTAGTTTTAGATTTTTGAGGGACCTCGATACTGTTTTTCCATAGTGGCTGCATCAGTTTGCATTCCCATTAACAGTGCAAGAGGATTCCCCTTTCTCTATAGCCTCGTTAACACCGATTATTTATGTTGTTAATTTCAGCATTATGACAGATGTGGGGTAGTATCTCATCATGGTTTTGATTTGTATTTCCCTGATGATGAGTGAATTTGAGCATCTTTTCATGTGTCTGTTAGCCATCTGGATGTCGTCTTCTATTCATATCTTTTGCCCATTTCTTAACTGACTTATTTGTTTTTTGGGTGTTGAGTTTGATAAGGCCTTTATAGATTTTAGATATTAACCCTTTATCAGATACATCATTTGCAAATATCTTTTCCCATTTGGTAGGCTGTCTTTTAGTTTTGTTGATTGTTTCCTTGCTGTGTAAGCTTTTTATCCAGTAGTTCATTTTCCCAGTAGTTCATGTTTGCTTTTGTTTCCCTTGCCTTTAATAGCGTGTCTCATAAGAAGTTGCTGCCTGTGTTCTCCTCTATGATTTTGATGGTTTGCTGTCTCACATTTAGGTTTTTCATCCATTTTGAATTTATTTTTGTGCGTGGTGTAAGAAAGTGGTCTAGGTTCATTCTTCTGCATGTCACCGTCCAGTTTTTCCAACACCGTTTGTTGAAGAGACTGTCTTTTTTCTGTTGGATATTCTTTCCTGCTTTGTTGAAGATTATTTGACCATATAGTTCCAGGTCCGTTTCCAGGCTTTCTGTTCTGTTCCATTGATCTCTGTGTGTATTTTTGTGCAAGTACCATACTATCTTGATGACTACAGCTTTGTAATATAGCTTGAAATCTGGAATTGTAATGTCTACATTTTTGTTTTTCTTTCTTAGGATTACTTTGGCTATTGGAGGCCGAAAATACAAATTATAGGATTGTTCCAGCTCTGAAAAATGCTAGTGGTATTTTGATAGGAATTGCATTAAATGTGTAGATTGCTTTGAGTAGTATGGACATTTTAACAATGTTCTTCCATTCCATAAGCACGGAATACTCCATTTTATTGTGTCATCAATTTCTTTCATAGATATTTTATATTCTGAGTATAGACCTTTTACATGTTTAGCTATGTTTATTCCTAGGTGTCTTACTGTTTTTGGTGCAATTGCAAATGGGATTTATTCCTTTATTTCTTTTTCTGCCACTTTGTTACTGATATATAGAAATGCAACAGGTTTCTATACATTGGTTTTATATCCTGCAACTCTGCTGAATTCATGTGTTCGTTGTAGCAGGGTTTTTTTTGATGGAGTCTTTTTTTTTTTAATTTTTTAAATGTTTTATTTATTTCTAGGAGAGAGAGAGAGAGCGTGAGCAGGGGAGGGGCAGAGAGAGAGGGAGTCACAGACTGAAACAGGCTCCAGGCTCTGAGCCGGCAGTCAGCACAGAGCCCGACGAGGGGCTCGAACCCACGAACCGCGAGATCATGACCTAAGCAAAAGTCAGACGCTTAACCGACTAAGCCACCCAGGCGCCTCCTCCCCCCCCCTTTTTTTTTTTTTAATTTTTTTAATGTTTGATGGAGTCTTTTGGATTTTCTATGTAGAGTGTCATGTCATCTGCATATATGAAAATTTGACTTCTTTCTTGCTGATTTGGATGCCTTTTATTTCTTTCTGTTATCCGATTGCTGAGGCTAAGACTTCCAGTACTACGTTAAATAGTAGTGTTTAGAATGGACATCCTTATCTTGTTCCTGACTGCAGGGGAAAAGGTCTCAGTTTTTACTGCTGAGGATGATAATAGTTGTTGGTCTTTCATATATGGTCTTTATGATGTTTAAGTATGTTTCATATATCCCTACTTTGTTGAGGGTTGTTATCAAGAATGGATGCTGTATTTTATCATAGGCTTTTTCTCCATTTAGGGAAATGATCATATGGTTCTTATCACTTTTTTTAATTAATGTGGTGTATCATGTTGATTGGTTTGTGAATATGGAACCAGCCCTGCAGTTCAGGAATAAATCCCACTTGATCATGGTAAATAATTATTGTAATGTACTGTTGAATTCGATTTGCTAATATCTGTTGAGAATTTTTGCATCTATGATCTTCAGGGATCTTGGCCTATAATTCTGCCTTTTAGTGAGGTCTTTTTCTAATTTTGGAATCAAAGGTAATGCTGGCTTTGTATAATGAGTTGGGAAGTTTCCCTTCTCTTTCTATTTTTTTTGGAATAAATTGAGAATAGGTATTAACTCTTTTTTTTTTTTTTAATATTTTTATTTATTTCTAGGAGAGAGAGAGAGAGACAGCGTGAGCAGGGGAGGGTCAGAGAGAGAGGGAGTCACAGACTGAAACAGGCTCCAGGCTCTGAGCCAGCAGTCAGCACAGAGCCCGACGCGGGGCTCGAACCCACGAACCGCGAGATCATGACCTAAGCGAAAGTCGGACGCTTAACCGACTAAGCCACCCAGGCGCCCCAACTCTTTTTTAAATGTCTGGTAGAATTCTCCTGGGAAGCCATTTGGCCCAGGACTCTTGCATTTTGGGAGATTTTTGATTTCTGATTACCTTTTTTTTGTTTGTTTTGTTTATGGCTCTGTTCAAATTTTCTATTTCATCCTGTTTCAATTTTGGTAGTTTGTGAGTTTCTCGGAATTTGTCCATTTCTTCCAGATTGCCAAGTTCATTAGCATATAATTTTCCTAGTATTCTCTTATCGTTGTTCATATGTCTGTGGTATTGTTATGATCTCTCCTCCTCCATTCGTAATTTTATCTATTGGGGTTCTTTTTCTTTTCTTTTTGATAAGCCTGGTTATGGGTTTATCAATTATGTTAATTCTTTCAAAGAAGCAGATCTTAGTTTTGTTGATCTGTTTTTACTCCCTTTAGTTTCTATATCATTTAATTCTGCTCTCATCTTTATTATATTCCTCCTTCTGCTGGCTTTAGACTTTATTTGCTGTTCCTTTTCTAGCTCCTTTAAGTGTAAGATTAGGCTGTATTTTCAACCTTTCTTGCTTCTTGAGATAGGCCTGAGTTGCAGTATACTTCCCTCTTATAGGTTTTGGACTGTCATGTTTTCATTTTCATTTGCTTCTGTGTATTTTTTTCAAATTTCTTCTTTAATTTCCTGTTTAATCCGTTCATTCTTTAGTAGAATGTTCTTTATCTCTATGTATTTGAGGGCTTGTTCCAAGTTTTTTCTTGTGGTTCACTTTAAGTTTCATAGAGTTGTTTTTCTGAGAGTATGCATGGCATGATCTCAGTCTTTTTGTATTTGCTGAGGGCTGATTTGTGACCCAGTAGGTGATCAGTTATGGAGAAAGTTCCATGTGTATGCCAGAAGAATGTATAATCTACTGCTTTAGGATAATATGTTCTGGATGTATATGTTAATCCATCCAGTCCAGTGTGTCATTCAAAGCCATTGTTTCTTCATTTATTTTCTGCTTTGATGATCTGTTTATTGCTGTCAGTGGGGTGTTAAGTTCCCCTGTTATTACTGTGTTATTAGCAATGAATTTCTTTATACTTGTAGTTAATTGATTTATGTATTTGGGGTATTTAAAATTGGGGGCATAAATATTTACAATTGTTAGATTTTCTTTTTTTTATGTTTTGAAATGTTTATTATTTTTGAGAGAGGAAGCGAGTGAGCGAGCAGGGGAGGGGCAGAGAGAGGAGACACAAAATCACAGGTAGGCTTCAGGCTCTGAGCTGTCAGCATAGAGCCTGATCTGGGGCTCAAACTCACAGACTGCAAGATCATGACCTGAGCTGAAGTCAGCTGCTTAATCGACTGAGCCACCCAGACACCCCAGTTTTGTTGGATTTTCTTGATGATAGACCTCTTACTTATGATATGATGTCCCTTCTTCATTTCTTTTTATAGTTTGATAAAAGTATGGCGGGTCTGGCCTTTTTTTTGATGTCAGATATCATGATGGTTCTCTATTGCCTCACATTCAATCTGCAGGTGCCTTTAGATCTCAAATGAGTCTCTTGTAGGCAGCATATAGATCTTTTTTTTTTTTAATCCATTTTGATACCCTGTGTTTTTTGATTGAGACATTTATTCGATTTACATTCTGAGTAATTATTGAAAGATATGAACTTAGTGCCATTGTGTTACCTGTAGAGTTGGTGTTTCTGGTGCTGCTCTCTGGTCCTTTCTAGTCTTTGTTGCTTTTGGTCTTCCCTCCCCCGCCCCAACTCAAAGAGTCCCTCCCCTTAAAATTTCTTGTGGGGTGGTTTAGTGGTCATGAACTCTTTTAGTTTTTGTCTAGGAAAGTCTTTTTCTTTCTAATTTGAATGACAACCATGGTGTATAGAGTATTCTTGAATGCATAGTTTTCACTTGCAGTAGGTTGACTATATCCTGCCACTCTTTTCTGGCCTGCCAAGTGTCTGTAGACAGATCTGCTGTGAACCTCATCTGTCTTCCCTTGTAGGTTAAGAACTTTTCCTCCCTCGCTTCTTTCAGGATTTTTTCCTTGTTTGCATATTTTATGATTTTGATTATGATATGTTTTGTCAATGGCTGGCTTTTGTTGAATTTAAGGAAAGTTCTCTGTGCTTTTCGGATTTTGATGTCTGTGTCTTTCCCTAGACTAGGGAACTTTTCAGCTGTAATTTGCTCACATAAACCTTCTGCCCCTTTCTCTCTCTCTCTCATTTTCTAGGGCTTCTATGATACGAATGTTACTATGTTTTAATAAATCGGTGAGTTCCCTAAGTGTGACTTTGTGATCCCTAACCTTTATTTCTCTCTTCTTTACAGCTTCATTTTTTTTCATAATTTTATCTATATTGCCAGTTTGCTCTTCTGTCTCATGCATCCTCATTTTTATGGACTCCATTTTGGTTTGTATCTCAGTTACAGCATTTTCAATTTTGGCCTGATTAGATTTTAGTTGTTTTATCTCTGCAGAAAGAGATTCTCTGGTGTCTTCTATGCTTTTTTTTTTTTTTTTTCTATTCCAGCTAGCGTCCTTATAATCGTTCTAAATTCTAGTGTAGACATCTTCTTTATATCTGCATTGACTAAATCCCTGTCCATCATTTCTTCCTGTTCTTTCTTTTGAGGTGAATTCCTACTCTTGTTCTGGAGAATGAAAAAAACCAATAACGGAGTGAAATAAAAACTGAAAAAAAATTAAAAATTATAAAAAATGAACAGATTAAACCATAAAAATTCCTCTTCTGTATGCAAGAAACAGAAGAAAATCACAAAAACAGAAACAAAAGCAACAAGAACAAAGCAAACCCAAATGAAGTTAGATCCAGTTTCCCCTGTAGCTGAAACTTTGTAGCAGTCTATGATCAGTAATAGGTCCATGAAAGGGATTTGTGCTGGTCTTCTGGGGAAGCAGTCCACTGATCTTATTCTTAGGGCCACTGCCCTATTGGAGATGTGTTTGGAGGGCATCTGGGAGCATGGCTTGGTGTAACCACTCTGTTCTCCACTTGGTGGCTCTGTTTAGCTCTCTGGGGTCAATCAGTGTTGGTGTGCTAATGGTGAAAATGGCTTCACCCTGCTCTCCAGCACTAAGTTTGTACCTTCTGAGATATGAGATCAGTCACCCCTCCTACATTCCCTGCTTCCGTCAGCTCCCTCCCTTCTTCCTATTTATGTACGAGCTGTCTGCCTACCAGGCAGTGCCACTCTAGAATTTTATTTCAGATGTGGCTGTGCTCCAAACCCCACACTTCAGAAGACCCCCGAAGTTGGGACCAAAGTGATCTTCTGGGAGAGGGTCTTGTGGCCCTGTGGCTGGCTTGTCCCAGGACACAGTCATGGCACTATGCAGGGGTAGCCGCTCAGAGTTTATGGTAAATTGCAACATACAGCCAGTGGAAGAGTTTGCTCCCCTCAGCCTACATCTTTATTCCTAAATGGGTGAAGGTGGCAGCTTGATGGCGCCTGCTGGGCCTTTTGCCCATGGAGAGGCTGTATCACTTCCACAGAATACACTCCAAGCAGGGGAACTGCTTCTCCCTATGGGACCCAGCGGATCCTCAGACCATGCTGCCCATTTGTGGGGCTCTGCCCTGCTTCCTCATGGGAGCATCACCAAGGGCTGACCTCTCAAACTTAAGACTGTGTTGCATTATTTATAAAAAAAAAAATGGTGGTATTGAAACCTTCTTCCTTTCCCCCCATCAGTGGTTTTGGGGAACACTTTTCTTGTTCAGTCCCCTATGCGTGTTTTCACTCTTTCTCTCTAGCTGCTTTCAGAGGGAGTGCTTTTTAGCATTTAGTTAAAATTTTAGCATTTTATTATCTTTCATCTGTGAGATGTCAATAGATAACACTCAGCACTATTAAACTGTTGAATATGCTTGTTTTAAGCATATGATCTTTTGTTTTACATCACAACTAATTGACATTTACTACATTAATGATGTGATTATCCTGTGAGTGTTCTTGGACCTCTCAGGCTTTTTATTCTCATAATGTGTGAAGTTCCATTCTACAGTTGGTTGTAAGCCAAGTACTTCTCGCCAACATGTGTGCCTCACCTTCCATCATAAGCTTGTGTTTCTTGCCTGCCTGTTGTCTTGTTATTGATAGTTAATAACCCACAGGTAGTTTGTCTTGTCCATCACCCTAGTGTCTTTTCCTTTTGTCTGTAATGAACATAGCTTTGATTTGATAACATTCTCCTATGTCATTCTTTTTTCTTGGATAGTTAGTTCTTTAACACAATACAAGTCAACACAAGTCTTTTACTTTGGATTTAATACTAATTGTATTCTACTTATTCTTTGAAAAACCTGCATTCTTTTCCATTTGTATGTTTTTCCCAGGTTTACTCTCTTCCCCCATGGCAGAAACATTATATGTTGATATTTTAAAAATTTATTTCTTTCCACTAGTCCACGCATTTTTTGTTTTTTAAATTTTATTTTTATTCCAGTATTAACATACAGTGTTATATTAGTTTCAAATGTACAATATTAGTGACTCAACAATTTTATACATTAATCAGTGCTCATCATGATAGGTGTACTCTTAATTCCTTTCACGTGTTTCACCCATCTCCCCTATCCCATCTCCCTTCTGGTAACCATCAGTTATCTGTAGTTAAGTGCCTGTTTCTTGTTTTTTCTCTCTTTTTCCTTTATTTGTATGTTCAATTTTTTTTTAATGTTTGTTTACTTTTGAGAGAGAGAGAGAGAAAGAAACAGAGTGTAAGTGGGGGAGGGGCAGAGAGAGAGGGAGACTCAGAATATAAAGCAGGCCCCAGGCTCTGAACTGTAAGCACAGAGCCCAATGTAGGGCTTGAACTCATCAGTGGTGAGATCATGACCTGAGCCAAAATCAGATGCTTAACTGACTGAGCCACTCAGGCGCTCCTTCTTTATTTGTATGTTTTGTTTCTTAAATTCCACACAGAATTCCATAAAGTGAAATTATATGGTATTTGTCTTTCTTTGACTGACTTCACTTAGCATTGTACTTTCTCTCTCCATCCATGTTGTTGTAGTGACAAGATTTCATTCTTTTTTATGGCTGAATAAGATTCCATATATATTATATATACATACATATATATATATATGTACATTGTCTTTATCTGTTCATCTGTTGATGGATATTTGGGCTGCTTCCGTAGTTTGGGTGTTGTAAATAATGCTGATAGAAACATAGGGTGCATGTATCCCTTTGAATTAGTGTTTTTGTATTTTTTGGGTAAATACCCAGTAGTGTGATTGCAGGATCATAGGGTACTTCTATTTTTAACTTTTTATTTTTATTTTTTTATTTATTTATTTATTTTTTTAAGTATTTTAATTATTTTTTAATGTTTTATTTATTTCTAGGAGAGAGAGAGACAGCGTGAGCAGGGGAGGGTCAGAGAGAGAGAGGGAGTGACAGACTGAAACAGGCTCCAGGCTCTGAGCTGGCAGTCAGCACAGAGCCCGACGCGGGGCTCGAACCCACAAACCGCGAGATCATGACCTAAGCGAAAGTCGGACGCTTAACCGACTAAGCCACCCAGGCGCCCCTATTTTTAACTTTTTAAAAAAAACTTTATACTCTTTTCCAGAGTGGCTGCGTTTCCACCAACAGTGCAAGAGGGTTCACATTTCCCCACATCCTCACCAACACCTGTTGTTTCTAGTGGTGTTTTTCACCATTCTGACAGGTGTGAAGTGATATCTTGCTGTAGTTTTGATTTGTGTTTCCCTGATGATGAGTGACATTGAGCATCTACTTACGTGTCTGTTGGCCATCTGTATGCCTTCTTTGGAAATCTGTCTATTCATGTCTTCTACCCATTTTTTAATTGGGTTATTTATTTTTGGGGTGTTGAATTTGATAAGTTCTTTATATATTTTGGATTCCAACTATTTATTGGATATGACATTTGCAAATATCTTCTCCCATTCTGCAGTTTTTCTTTTAGTTTTGCAGATTGTTTCCTTCATTGTGCAGAAGCTGTTTATTTTGACAAAGTCTCAAAGGTTTATTTTTGCTTTTATTTACCTTGCCTCAGGGAACCTATCTAGGAAGATGCTGGTATGGCCAAAGAACAGAGAAGTTACTGCCTGTGTTCTCCTCTAAGATTTTGATGGTTTCCTGTCTCACATTTAGGTTTTTCATCCATTTTGAATTTATTTTTGTGTATGGTGTAACGAAGTGGTCCAGTTTCATTCTTTTGCATGTAGCTGTCCAATTTTCCTGACACCATATGTTGAAGAGACTGTCTTTTATCCACTGGATATTCTTTCCTACTTTGTTAAACATTAATTCACCTTATAGTTGTGGGTTCATTTCTGGGTTTTCTGTTCTGTTTTATTGATCCTTTCAATAGTTTATTTTAATGCCAGTACCATACTGCTCTGATTACTACAGCTTTGTAATATAATTTGATGGCTGGAATTGTGTTACCTCGGTTTTGTTTTTCTTTTCCAAGATTGCTTTGGCTATTTAGGGTCTTTTGTGGTTCCATACAAATTTTAGGATTGTTTGTTCTGTGAAAAATGTTTTGCTATTTTGATACGGATTGCATAAGTTGTGTAGATTGCTTTGGGCAGTATAGACATTTTAACAAATAATATGACAATATTTGTTCTTCCATCCCATGAACATGGAATGTCTTTTCATTTCTTTGTGTCATTAGTTTTTTTCATCATTATTTTATAGTTTTCCAAGTACCAATCTTTCATCTCTTTAAGTTTATTCCTAGATCTTTTATTGTGTTTGGTGCAATTGTAAATGGGATGTGTTCTTAATTTTCCTTTCTGCTGCTGCTTTGTTAGTATATAGGATTGCATCAGATTTCTGTATGTTGATTTTGTATTCTGAGGCTTTACGGAATTCATTAATGAGTTCTAGTAGTTTTTGGTGGAGTCTTTATGGTTTCCTGTATAGAATATAATGTCATCTAAAAATAGAGTTGTACTTTGTTCTTACCAACTGGGATACTGTTTATTTCTTTATGTTGTCTGTCTGCTGTGGCTAGGACTTCTAGGACTATGTTGAATAAAAGTGGTGAGAATGGACATCCTTGTCTTGTTTCTGACTATACGGGAAAAGCTCTCAGTTTTTGCCCATTGAATATGATGTTGTCTGTGCGTTTTTTATGTAAGGCCTTTATTATGTTGAGGTATGTTCCCTACTTTATTGAGGGTTTTTATTGTAAATGGATGTTCTACTTTTTCAAATGCTTTTTCCTCATCTGTTGAAATGATTATATTGTTTTTAAAACAATTTTTAAAGATGTTTTTTATTTATTTTTTTTTGAGACAGTCAGAGCATGAGCAGGAGAGGGGAAGAGAGAGAGCGAGACAAAGAATCACAAGCAGGCTTCAGGCTCTGGGCTCTCAGCACAGAGCCTGATACAGGGTTCGAGTTCACAGACTATGGGATCATGACCTGAGCTGAAGTTGGATGCTTAACTGAGTCACTCAGGCACCTGGAAATGATCATATGGTTGTAATGCTTTCTCTTAGTGATATGAAGTATCATCTTGATATTTTGTGAATTTTTATTTTATTTTCTTAATTATTAAAACAATTTTAATATTATTTTTGAGAGAGGGCATGAGTGGGACAGGGACAGAGGGAGACAGAATCTTAAGCAGGCTCCAGGTTCTGAGCTGTCAACACAGAGCCCAGCGCGAGCCAAACTCACAAACTGAGGTCATGACATGAGCTGAAGTCGGATGCTTAACTGATTGAGCCACCCAGGTGCCCCTGTTTTGTGACTATTGAACCACCCTCACATCATGGGAATAAATCCCACTTGGTAGTGGTGTACGATTTTTTAAAATGTTTTGTTGGATTCGGTTTGCTAGTATTTTATTGAGGATTTTTGCATCTACGTTCATGAGAGATGTTGGGCTGTAGTTCTCTTTTTTGGTGGTATATACCTTGGTTTCTCACCTCCTTTTCATTCTGTCAAAAATTTTTGTAAGTTTTATTAGATATAATTTACATACCATACAATTCACCTTTTTCTGGTACATAATATTAGCTTCTAGTATGTTCAGAGTTCCATTTCCATTACGTATATTAATTTCAGAACATTTTCGTTATCTCCCAGAAAAGTTCCAGATTCTTTAGTCATCAGTCCCTAAGTCTCCTTTCCACCAAGCTCTAGGCAAACACTGATCTGCTCTTGGTCTCAATGAATTTGCCAGTTTTTGACATTTCATATTAATGAACTATAAGAAATATAGAAGTTTGTGACTGAATTTCTTCAGTTTTGAAGTTCGTCCATATTGAAGCACGTGTCAGTACTTAATTTCTTTTCATTGTCCTATAATATTCCTTTGTATCTATATGTCACATTTTATTCATCCATTTACCAGCTGATGGGGTTGTTACTACTTCTGACAGTTCTGAATAATGCCATGAGCATTCATGTACAGGTTTTTGTGTAGACATATTTTTTTCATTTCTCTTGGTTATATATCTAGAAATAGAATTGCTGGGTCATATGGGTCATATGGTAACTGTGAAGTGAACTTTTTAAAGAGTTGCTAGGCTGTTTTCCAAAGCAGCTGTGTCATTGTGTATTCCAAACTGCACTATATGAGTGTTCTGTTTTTTTCCCCCCACAATAACCATCCTGTTAATACCTGGGATTTGGGTTCTAGCTATCCTAAAGGGTATGAACTAGTGCTGCCTCATTGTGAGGTTTTGATTTACATTTTTATTATGGATAATGATAATGAGCATCTTTTCATTTGCTTCTTGGCTATTTATATTATCTTGTCTGTTCAAGCCTTTTGTTGACTTTTTAAAATTAGCCAGTTTATCTTTTTGTTTTGAGCTATGAGAATATGTATTCTAGATATAGTTCGTTATCAGCCAAATGATTTGGAAATGTTTTCTGTGATACTATAGGTTGTCTTTTCATTTTTCTGATGGTGACTTGTCTAATTTTTCTTTAATTGTGCCTTTAGGTACATCTTTACATTGGATCTTGTTATATTTTAGAATGGCTTGTTTCTTATTTGTTACTGGTGCTTTTTCTTTTTCTTTCCTGCCCTTTTAATTATTTCAAACTTTGTTACATCCTAGAATCCTTCCTGCTTTTATTACTCAGCTTGATTCCAAGACTAACAATTTCAGTGATGCTAACCTTCTAGATTAAATTTTTCCTTTCTTGTTTTGTTTTTTTCATATCTATTCTGCGACATGTTCTACTTACAAGTAAGAAATTTGTGTTATCTTTACATTCATCAAAACATCATTATCATATCTGAACTGTTACTGATTTTTGGCATTGTAGATTTATTTATCCGTTTTCTTAAAAAAAAGTTTATTTAGAGAGAGAGAGCGTATGCTCACATGTCCATGTGTGAGTTGGAATGGGGAAGTGAGAGAGGAGAAAGAGAATTCCAAGCAGGTTCCACGCTGTCAGTGCAGATCCTGACCTGGGGCTTGATCCCATGAACTCTGAGATCATGACCTGAGCCAAAACCAAGAGTCAGACTGTTCACTGACTGAGCCACCCAGGCACCCTGGCATTGTAGATTTAGATTTATCTATAATTGAAATCATATTTTACCATTTCATTTAATTGTAGATTGTGACTTACTAGTTGGTTTGAAATGAACTTCGTTGGTTACTAGCAGGAGTTTATAAAAAATAGAATGCATGTAATGTAGCAAAAGTTCTATGCTTATTTATAAACATGATAGAGGTACGTTGTTAGTAAATAAATTATCTAAGTTTTTTCTTGTGGAGAATAGGAATTAAAATTTTGTGCAATTTCCTCTTGAAAATTGAGTTTTGGAAAATGAGAAGACATGAGAAATGCCTGAATAACAAAAAGAAAATTTAGTATTTTTCCAGAGAGAGAAAGAGTTTAAAGAATTTGATAATAATTGGGGTGCCCGGGTGGCTTAGTCGGTTGAGCGTCCGACTTTCGCTTGGGTCATGATCTCGCGGTTCGTGGGTTCGAGCCCCGCGTCGGGCTCTGTGCTGACTGCCAGCTCAGAGCCTGGAGCCTGTTTCAGAGTCTGTATCTCCCTCTCTCTCTGACCCTCCCCTGCTCACCCTGTGTGTGTCTCTCTCTCTCTGCTAGAAATAAATAAAAAACATAAAAAAAACATAAAAAAAAAGAATTTGATAATAATTAATGACAGGCTTTTCAAATTCTAAAATTCCTTACCTAGAAGGTGTAGTATTGATATGTATGCGTTTTTGGAAGATGTGCTGTGTGATGGCACCTTGTCACTGGCAAAATACATAATCTAAAAGACGTTTCTGGAAAATTATAAAAATGAACATGTTTATTCTGAAATCTTGATAGTGAAAAAAATATGCTTA